>NW_027109698.1:1590611-1599773 GCF_000696795.3 Halyomorpha halys
TTCCTTTGAATATATGCGTTAGTCTTATTCTCGTAAAATGTATCTATTTGTTTGTTTTTGGTAAACTGATCTACTGCTGTGAATGGACGAGCGGTCCGTCAAAGTCTCTCGCCAGCCGGAATAGCCCCTCCCTATTCCTAGTACGCTCACGGCAGACTCATGCCATCATCGATGACACCGCCTTCAGCGGACCCGGCAGCTTATCTTATAATGCCACACTGGCAATCCAAGATATTTATTTGCCTGTGTATATACATTTCATTCTCTTGTATATATTTAATTTGTTGTTCTAATTTTTTCTAGGTCAGAAAAAAAAAAAATTGCCGTCTAATATTGAGTTTGTTTAGCGGGTCACTGAGGAGGATCTAGGAGGGTGAATTCCGGAGAGCGAATTAGTTGATCGGGTGATTTAAAAAATTGTGAAATGGTGAAATTGGAGGAGCTGAATGGGAAAGAAAAAAGGAATGAATTGAAACATTTGTATTTGTGTATAGACCGAAATTGATTGTAAAAGGAAACTGTAGGGGAAAAAAATGTTTACTTTATATCTTATTATACCATGTATGTGTAATTTATATATTTCCGATTACGGATTGATAAGTATGCTGTGTGAGATAGAAACCTGATATATTTAGGCAGAATAGATGGATAACGTATTTCTCTCTCGGTTTTTTTAATTTAACTTTAATGGTTTATTTACGAAACTATCAGCATTCAGCAGAAAAAATATTTCTTAAGGTGAAAATTATTTGTTTATAAAAATCAATTATAAATAAAAGCCGCTATTGAGGTCTATTGAAAATGATGCATTGCCTGTAAAAGTTTTAGGACCAATAGTTTTAATTCGTAAAAAATGTGTCGAAGAGATACGCTTCCTATATAAACTATATAATCAGCATTAACATCTTTTACATATATTTAGTAACAAGATATTAATTGTTTTTTATTATTTCAAGTCTGTTAGGTATGTTAAGTATTTCGATATATTATGGCAATGTTAAATAAAACAAGGATTAAATACAATTTATTAGTTTCAGTCAGAAGAAAGAACAGCGCCTTAAGGTTTATTTGAAAATAAAGTATTACGTAACAAAGTTGGACTGAAAAAGATTAATTAACGGGAGAGTTTAGGAGGCTACACAACCCTTAATTGAGGGAACTGGACCCGTTTTAGCGCCTAGTACAATATTCAACGTAGCTATTTCTTATTAGTTTAGATATAAACTTTTATCCTGGGCCATCAACTTCTTGGTTATTACGCCCTTTTTACTTTAATTATGTTCTTGGAATGTTATACATTAACATACATACGTATGTACTCTCTCATTTACACTTGTACAAAAATGAATATTTTTGATATAAAATGTTATTCTTTGACGATTTCGCTGGTCGTTATTGGTAACGTTATACCTATTTCTAACTTATTTTGTATTTTAAAATTCACAAAATTACTCTTCCAATTACACTAGTTTTGAAAAAAAAACAATTAACCTCAAATATAAATTTTTTGGAATACATTCTCAATTCTAAAATATTTTCAATTTTGGATTTGTCACCATTTGGATCTCCCCGCCTCGTATTGCCAATTATGATTTAATATAGTTTAATATATTATACCAACAGATATAAAATACCTCATTCAATTTGAGAATACAAAAAAATAATTTAAAAATTAAAACATGTACTGCTTCCCTTTTTATTCGGTACGATTAATTACGCTAATGTACATGAGGAGAAAGCGGTTATGTGGCTGGGTCTAAGTGAACAGTGCCATCGATAACTTGTCACGAACTGAGCCATTGTTGTAGGTTCATTGTTTAAGCTTTAGCAGCAACAATAGCTAACAGAAATCGAACTTGCTTACAAGGATCCTCATTTACAGGTTTCTATGCTGTGTACTCACTGCACCAGTTGCTAACTCCTACTCAATTCAAATTAGCATCATTAGATTTTGTTGATTTGGATAATTTTCATCCAATAGATTTAGATAATTATATTAATTAGGATTTACATTATTTAAGAGAATTTGGAAAAAAATCATGTTTTTTTTATTAGTTATGGTAATCATGTATTGGCTAGAACTATAGCATTCTTTCTAGTCATCATGTCCATTCTTTATGATCATATTATATGAACATGAAATGTACTTAAATGTAATTACCTACTTAAAGAGTGCAAAAGTCTTATCTAAATTTAAATATAATTTATTTATATACACGGATATAGTTGACAGTACCATAACACAAAGACTTGAAAAGTTATCTTCGACAAATTCGGACATAAAGTTGAATAAGAATGGAAAGGGAATGAAAAAATTAACATTAGCATTCCACGGGTGAGTAACGCTAAAATCTGGCCACTCTTACCTCTGCCATTTGCAAAATTTAATTATATTTAATTAAACTTTAAAACACATATGATGTCATTAACGTAATTAACGTTGCAGGAGATGGAAGTATTGCACAACCGTAAGTAAAGATAAAGTATGTGAATTGCCAAGACAAGCAGTGTTTTTTTTTCTTGTTCCCGTATAATGCAGTTTTATTATTGCACTATGCAATACGAATATTGTGAAATGTATACTACTGCGCTTTAAGGAGATCATACTTAATGCCATATGTTTTTAACGGGTACGGTTTTGATAAAACTTCTTTTTGAAGCAACCCACAATTCATAATCAAATCTTCCCTCAGAGTTAACCTTAGAAATTATTTTTTTAAAATATTATAATCCTGACAGTCCAAAATCCTTCGTAAAATCCTTAATGGTCCTTACTTTGTCACAAATCAAATCATCCATCAGGACCTCAATGTCCCATATATTGGCGATTTGGCCAGAACCAGATACCAATCCTCCTATGATAAACTTCCCAACCATCCAAACCAACTCGTTTCTAACCTGGCTTCTCCTTCACTACCTAACAATCCTTCTAGGCGTCTGAAAAGAAGATGGCCTCGAGATCCTTTAGAAATGTTTTTGGAGTTCTATCAATGAGTAGATTCTCCACATGTTTGTATCATGTCATAATATAACTTACAGAAAATTTACTTGATGAGTATATATGTAAACAGTTGTAAATAACAATAAATAAATTATTTAAAAAAATAGATATTATAATCGTAAGATCCTTAGTGTTTAATCCAACATACATAAATCCATTTCATGAATAATTAATAATAGGTTCTAGAGCGTATAATAGATGTTGATGAATTTATTTTATTTTTTCTTGTTCCTATATTGTGCAATTTTGTTATTGTTCTATTTAATATGAATATATTGAAATGTATATTTGTGAGCTTTAATAAGTGGCGGTCCCACATAATGAAGAACTTGATTCCTCACCATGATCAGAATAGGCTGTTAACCTCTAGATAAAGCCGTATGACAGAAATGACCGGAAACGAGGTAATAAAAAATACCTTAATTAAGTGTTGTGTAGCCTTTTAAATTATCATGCTAATTTATCCTTTTTCGGTTCAAATATTTTTCGTAATATGTTATTTTCGAAAACCTTACGGCGCTGTTCGTCCCTTATTGTCCGAGGCCACATCTCGCACCCATAAACTAAAGTAGGAAGCAACAGAGGGAAGTTAGAAAAAAAGACTGTATCTAATTATTTATAGTGTTAACACTATAACACTTATCATTGTGTCTTACATGTTATTATTTGTTATATATTTTTACCAAAGGCTATTAACTTTCTTTAATGTTTCGACAGTGAAGAGCACAGCTTGGTGAGAAGACTGAGGCTCAAAAGGGAGGCTGGATGAAGGATCACCTCAGCCTGGAGAAAGAGGCCTTTATCGGCAAAGCCATTTAGTCTAAAAACTTCTATACACGTGGCCCAGGCACACTCACACACAATCCCTTTCAATACGCTGCCAATCTTCTTTATGCCTCGTCTTTCTATGGCCAATCACTCATTAGTCATTTCGCATCTCGTCCGTTTCATCCATCTTATATAGCTTATGTGAACTACCGGTGGAGGCATTGTGTCCATGGCAATGAATCTTACCCTAGACTCTATTGATTTTGATTGTCGTAAATGTTTAAAAACTTTCCTAAAAATAATTTTTTAATTAGGTATTTAAAAATACCTATGCATTCTGCTAGGATAGTTTATGTCTACCTTTTTTTTATTAAATTGTTCAATAAACGTTTAAATTGGAAGAATATAGTTGACCGTATGGAGTGGAATATGGAAGATAGCGTGACGGTCAATAAAGAAACGTAGCTTAACAGTAAATAGTTTTCTTCTACTATTTTGATACCACCCGAACTATCTTCCTACAAGAAACTTTTAAAGATTTTGTATATGTATATATAGTTGACTGTAAAGATTTAAATATAAGTAGATGGTCAGGGTTGCGGTCAAAGAAATAAGAACAAATAGTTTAAAACTATTTTAATGTCCGACGTCTCGCTCCATGTTCTTCTTTTTTTGACCGCAACCCTGACCATCTACATATATTTAAATCTTTATGGTCAACTATATATACATATATATATAATATGATGCATAATCTACGGGGCTCTAAAAAAGATACATCTTCACAACTCTACACTCCAATGTAACACCTGGAAACCCAGCCTTGAAGCCTTGCAAAGTGGGGCGAAACGTAAAATAGTTTTAAACTATTTGTTCTTCTTTTTTTTACCGCAACCCTGACCATCTACTCATATTTAAAGATTTTGATTTTCATTCTTTATTAATGCTAGTTCGGAATTTTTAAATAGTTTCAATATTTAAGGCAAGTAAAAATCAGCGATTTATTTTTTTTTAAAAACCCTCCAAAACCTTTTTTAGTTTTTTTTTTACTTTTGTTTCTAAACGCGTTAGCTTATAACTGACTATTCTCAGAGTGTTGAAGTAATCATCGCTGTATAGACTATATCAGCCAAGTTCACGTCTGGGTAGGCCGAACAGTGGCAATAAATTGTCCCTTTACTGTCGCTATACAATCTAGTGTAGCAACATACGGAGTCCGTTACAGGTTATGACACCACATATTTCTACTTTCACTCAATGAAACATTTAGTAAAAGAAAGTATTATGATCGTGATAAATTTCGAGAAAAAAATACATGTTTTGAATTTTAAAGAACCTAGTAGAGTATAAATAACTTAGTCTCGTAGTCTGTCTATGTGTGTTATCATGGTCACTCAAAAAAAGTCGTAGAAACTGAAATTTAGGGCGAGTACATGCATTTTAGCATTATAGCATATTTTGCGTTAAAATCAACCGGCCTGAAGTGGCACCTTTTCTAAAACTACTTTAACGATGTTAATTAATATCAGCTAGTTCTTCTCCTGACTAAAATAGTCGGAGGGGCTCGAATGACGATTTTTTAATAAATCTTCCTCTAAAGAACCTTTAGTTTTTTATGAATAAACAGTTATCATTCTCAGAAATAATAAAAAATGCATGAATAAAAAATATCTAAGAATTTTATGAATAACTTAAGGTGAAAAAAAGATATAGACGCCCGATTTAAACGGGAAAAGCCGGGAGTTGCAGTTTCTTTAACTTTTATTAAACTGTTGTATTCATGACATAAAGAAAATCTGTATTCGTTACACTCATCTCGATAAACCAGAAAACACGAATTTTCATAGCAATGAAATAAAAAATATATACATATTCTCATCATTTTCGCCTTCCCCAGTTAAGATTTAAATAAAAACCGAACTGGAGAGAAAATCTATTTTCGGAAACCATTCCTTACGCATTTTATCTTTCCGAAAAATAAAAACTAGAACATAAGGAACTAAAGGATGATTTTATATTATGATTTTTTTTTTTTTAATTCCATGATGAGGCATCTACGTACTTTTTGGTCAATATCTGCCTGCTTTTGTCTCTGTTTTTAGGTTTATAACTGAAAAGTTACATACCAAAGATATTAAATCTGCTAATCAATTGTTGAACTGTATAACCCTCAAGAACTGAATGCTAGAGTGAACACAACGCGTTATGAATGTCAACTCTTTGAATTTAAGCCATCCATTCCGCATATATACTGTTGTGGAACATGTATTTGTTGTATGTACAATGTTTCCATTGTGAAAGATGCGAATTAAGATGTTCGTGAAAGTTCCAAAACAATAAATAGTAAATTGTCTCTGCGACGTCCCCGAAAATTTGTTCCGCACTATAAGTGTAGAAGCAATGATATGGGATCTGAGAAGTTAAACCTCCAATGGACTGTCCTATATGAGCCAGCAGCGTTCCGGCATATTGGCCGTTTGACTGCATGGGTTTCTTCCTTTCTCTGAACAGGCAGAAGACCTTTTCTTCCGGGGTCTATCTACCATCTCCATTGGCCTTCTTCAGACTTTACCTTTCGTCGTGAAAGAATCTGAGGAGCAGATTTCGTTCCTGAATCGAAAGATCTGAGGAGCAAGGTTACCCACGGTGGCTTCTAGAGGAACCACGGCTTTATTTGTTGGTATAATTAAAACTGCCGGTCACACTACTGGATTAGGCATATCAAGATTGAATTGATATTGAAAATAAACAAAAAAAATACAAAGATAAGACAGAGAAAAAGAAGGAGGAAAACAACATCACGAGGACTGAGTTCTGGCTTTCGGCCCCACTTATAAGGTGTAAAACTGATTTTTTTTTAAAGCCGGGTTGTTTTAACCGGGTTAGAGAAATAACACGCAAGTATCCTGGAATTACATGGGATTATTTTACCTCCTAATTTTCGGTATGTGCATCATTGGTGTTAGTTCATATGAGGAGTTAGGTGTAAAGCTGACAATATGCTGATTATAATATAACTTACATATATTGAAACGAATAATAGGTTAGTCCCCATCTACGATTATACGTTAGCGGCATCATACGATTCACAATTGTTAATACGATCGTCATACGATTGTAAAGTCACAAATCTTAATTAAAAAAAATAATACCCTTATAAACTGTTTAATTTGCATTTTATTTTCAGTCAATAGCTGTTATTTAGATCATGGAAAATGGTTTGTTCCATATGATTGGATTTTCTTGGAAAGCTCTTATACAGTTTATTCTATAAAGGTTTGATTCTCGATATCGGATATCGCCATGTCCAAATGGAGGAAACACGGTTGGTTCATTAAGGGTCGAGTAGAGACAAGAGGTGGTACAAAGGGATTTCCTATAGATCAATGTTCTTTAGGGGGTTGTTCACCCTTTGCTCCTATATCTTCCCCTCCTCCCTTCTCTACCCCCCTCCCTCCAGTGCCGTCGTGTCGATTAATTCGACCCATTAGCTCTCACAATAGCTCCGTTGGGAATTCCGGTACTTGCCTCATATATATATGCCGCAGAAATTACATAGAACCAGCAGTTATTTAAATTGGTGGTCAATATTTCAATTCAATTTTGAGATGAATGTACTTGAACCTGAGGGATGGACATTACTTGTTTTGCTTCCTAGAGGAATAGGAATAATGAATAAACTATAAAATAGAATAAAGAATAAAATAATTATTATGATAACTATAAACTTCATATTAATTTTACGGGAAAAAACATATATATTTTCCAAGCATTAATAGTTTTCAAATAGCTGGAACAAGTGGAGCAAAGGGTTTTTACTTTCAGCCATTTTAAAGTGAGTATTAATATGTACATAAGTTACAGCCTGATGGGACATGACTTAATTCCAACTACCGCATGTAATCAGTGTACAAATGTATATAGGAAATTATTCTGATTTCAGATAATTATCTAAGATTATATTTATTTTCTGTAAATAGAATTTATTCCAGGCCCCTTTTCCCTTACACACATATATAAATATTATATATAAAAAACACACAAAAAACACATATATTTTATATTTGAGTTTATATTAAAGTTTAACCAGAGATGGATCGGAACTGGAGTGCAAACTCTTTGGAGCAGAGCAGTGGAACATAGTTTGCCCATCCTTGAACACATTCCTAGCATTCTTGTTGATATGTGCTTCATATTAACATACTTAATTCGGAGCGGAGGAACTAAAAAATGTTACTTCAAAACCAAGTTTTTTTGTATTACTTACGATTTGGCAATGGCATTGATCCTGTTTTTTCTTTAAATATCTCATATTCCTTTTTTTCTCCAAGTCCAAATATGCGTAGGGTTGATATCAGCGGATGCTGGGAAAACGATTTGAGGGAATCTTTTTTTCTGCATTGGGAATGCATCTAGAAAGGGGGCTGAGAAATAGATTATTTTAGAACAATAAATAATCAGTAGCAATCTTGTGGTTACCAGGTTATTTGAGTGAAGAGCCAATACTGAGGGTGTTTATGTGTTTCTGTCACCTTTGTGGCCGTCCTGTCGGTGTCAGTGTCCTGAATAAGGGGTTTGAACAGTAATGGAGGCTATCAAATAACTTCTTGTGCCTCCTTCTTGTGCCGCAAGATAAACTCTGCCACAGTTGGTAGTTCAAGTGTCATGTGAATGTAGTCCGTCTTTGCTCTGGTACTAAGGTCAGAATAAGTGCTCTCTGGAATAGAACTGGTCAGAGTACTCTCTTGTAAATCATTAATGTGAGGCGGAAAGGAAGATTAGGAGAAGTTAGCAGGTGATTAAATCTGTAAAACTTGGTCTTAACCAGCTTAATCTTCTTATTGCAGGAGCGAGTTAGCGTCAGTTGTCTACTAAGGGTGACCCCCAAATGTAATATATTGCCCGCTGGTATATTCTCGCATCTCGCTATCACATAGACTTTAGGGAGAGGGCGTTTGTTCTTCTAGAAGGAGAAAATAATATCATCCCGTTCTGTTTCTTAGTGATGTCCGTACAAGCCATAAAGCTTTCTCTGCATTTACGGTGCTACAATAAATAGCTATGTCGTTGACATACACCACTACAGTAGTATTATAGTAGCCCACTCCAACAGTTTCAGTTGTATATATTATGAACAGTGCTGTGGGAGAGCACATACCCTTGGGGAATTCCACAGGTGAGTGAGATATCTTCGGATACCGCCTCACCGACTCGTTCCCTTAATGAGCGGTGCTGCAGAAACGATTTTAACTGGGAGCCACTCCAGAAAGTCTTGTTCAATCCACATTCTTTTTTAGGGGCGGGGAGCCAAATCTAATTTATGGTGCATAATGTGATTTAGCACTTACATGTAAATATTGCTTTAAGCATATTAGTCCAAGGTAGTATCCTTA
>NW_027109698.1:1600712-1601864 GCF_000696795.3 Halyomorpha halys
CAAAATCATTTATTAACAAATTGGTAATCAATATATCTACAATAATTTTAGGTCCTTGAGCACAAAGATATCCTTCAAACTACTTCCTTCTGTTTATTGGTTCAGTACTTCCTCTGAAAAAAGGATCTCTCAGATATGGTATAATGAGCATGATGATATGACAACCATTATGAATTATGTGCAATGTATGTATAATGATACTTATCTAAATCACTTGTGTATATTTGCTATAATTTCAATGCTTCGGTAAATATATTTTCTTTGTAAGAACTAATCCCGAGAGAGGATGAAGCAGATGATTTTAGCAGGGAATTGATAAGGGAGCGGAACGCAGGCTGTCAGGTACAAAACAGGTCAAAGCCTGAAGACTAATAGCTCTCATGGATAATTCCTACCTGTATCAATCAGACCTCTAGTCCTCTACAGCGCATCTCCGAATCAATCATCCGCTAACATCTACCGCATTCGGATAATGTCTTACCATATCCGCGCCCTTGTTTCCAATCGCTATCGTGTTATCATCCATACTGAAGAGGATTAGGGTACCACGGAATTGTCTATTCCTCTAGGGTTTTTGAATTGAATAAAACTTCTACATTTATATTAGTTTATTCGATTGTCGAATTAAATCATATACCATCCAAACAAAACACACTAAAAATCTATGAACAATGATGTTACAAATTTATAAGTATCCATGACTCATTAGTTTAATATTTTTGCTTTGACTTACCTATATATGAAATATGTAGTAAGGAAAAGCATTGTGTTTGTGCGAATTTTATAATTTCAGTTTTCAGTGAAAATAAAGTGATTTATTTTTTGCTTTGATCTATGTGATATGTTTTAATCAAAGTTGGTACTTCACTCATCTGAAGCCTAGAATTCTGTCTTACCTATATATTTTGATTATTTCTATATTGAATCCACAGAATAAGTTCAGAACTAAACATATAGTTAGGAAAAAGGAAGTGATTTAAATAACTTTCAAGTTAAATTGCTATATTTGAAATTCCTTGAATATTAGAGTGTAAATGTGACTAGAGACTATATTATTTTATCATTATGTAATTTTATTTATTTATTTTTCATACAGATAGTTTGATTATGTTCATTTTGTTCATTCTTCTGTTTGTATATATTTTAAGAGAG
>NW_027109698.1:1601974-1605402 GCF_000696795.3 Halyomorpha halys
GGACTAAACTAAATTTAATGAAAATTATTGGAACAGTTTTAACCATGAGAGTTGAGTTGAAAGGTTAGAAGAAGCAAATTTAAATATATATATTTGAAATTCAAACAGCTCTATACAAACAGCTCAAATATTTGAAGCTCAAACATCACCTAGTGCTCCACGGCACTAATTTGGACTTCACTACGAAATTGCCGTCACAGATGCTTCATTCCGTAATTTATTTATGAAGGAATTGTTTCTCGTAATTCGAAATCCATCTTTGATCTACTCTAATTCTAACCCAATGAAATGTTATACAAACCCCAGTTTGTGTTGCCCAGATTCGCACAATGAATGTTACTGAGCTGCTTCATTAGACAGACCTTTAATTATTCCAGTAACTTTCCTTCTATTATCTTAAACGTCACACCCCACAAATCTACCCACCTTTTCCCTGTCTCATTATGAGATGGATAAAAGATAAATTACTTCATTAATCTACTGTTCTAATTTTATTAATATTTATTTATATATAGGTTTGTTTAATTTATTTTTATTTATTCAGCAATAAATCTTTCGGTAAATGAATTCAAGTTGCCAATCATTCTGTTACTCATTATATATTTTTGTCATCATCAATTCATTTCCTGTTTTTGAAGAGAATATGCTAACTATTAAATGAAGATATACTTACATATCGTTATTGCATACAGTTTTCTTCGCAAATCTATATTATATACCTCACTAATGTGTATATATGGTATACTTTTCGGGATATGCCCAAATAGTAAAGACTTTACTATCTTTTTTGGAGGATATGTAGGAAACGTTAAAGAACTAAACCTAAAGTTTCTAGGGAAGTTTCTCCCAAATCATTAGTTCATTTTGACACTATTCTTATGAATTACACAAACTGCTCCCACCATACACAACCTCGTTACTATTCCGCTCAAATGTAAAAAAGGCTTTAAACGTATATAAGGCTACAAATAAGTAAGTATTTTCAAATTAAAAATTAAGTCTGCTTACCGGAGATTCAGATCAGCTGGGCACAATATATTCTGTCCAATATTTTTGTTCAAGCAACGTATTCCAAGAATGAACCAGTACACGCATAGCATCAATTTTCATTCTATAATACAGAAAAAGAATGCTATAATGCTAATGAAGATATTTCAATTATTTCAATGGAAGATTATTTTATTTATTTATATTTTCATGGTACCATATTAAATAAATTTTGTTTTTTTAATTTCTTTGATAGACTCAGTTTAAGAATAAATAAGTAATTGATTCGCTTATAATCGAAACTCGTTTGGTCTCATTTTAAATATTTTTTTATAAACTAAACAATTGTTACCTGTTTAATAGCGTCTACAATTTTGTTCTTAGTGTCGACTAAAATCTTTGAAGTTTTCAAGAGCAGAATATTGCCAAGTCAACTATTTATCTGAGGGGTTTTGAAAACAAAATTCAATTTTCTTGTATTTTTTTAAAATTAAATTATTTTTCGTGGAGACGTGAATATAACGACTCTATTATTCTTCACGATGTCTGATTATCAACATATATATCGTTGTTTTTACACTCTTATGTAGTTTTTATTCTGTCTGAGTTTTTCAAGTCGATTTTGAATTTGAAAAACTATTTAATTCGAATCTGTATACTGAATTATTTTCATATATTTTAGTAAAACCATACATAAAGACCTAAATGTTCCTTATGTAACCGATCTAGCCCGAACCCGATATCATTCCTTTCATTATAAACTCCCTAACTACCCAAACCCACTAGTTTTTAACCTTGCTTCCGCTTTCATTCCTGGCAATCCTCCGAGGCGCCTGAAAAGAAGATGGCCTCGTGACCTTATATTGTAAAATGTTTTTAGAGTTCTACTACTGAGTAGTTTCTGTATATGCTGTATGATATTATTATCATTATGTCATTATGACCAAATTTGCTTGTTGTAATTTTTATGCAATTGTAAATATCAATAAATAAATAAAAAAAATGTATATATTTTAGTATTCTTTAGCAAAAAAATATACGCCTGGTAGGAACTGTTAAGGTGGGTTTACCCAGCTTTTAAGGTCCCGATAAAAAAGATAGTCGGTACAAATGTCAGAGGATAACCTTTCTCATGTATACCGTTGTTTTTGTAGTATTTTTTTTAAAATTTGTTTTTTAGATTTGGCAGCTACGTAATTCTTTATTTTTATTCAATATAATAATGATAACAATGTTAATCAACTACTTCATTTGAAACTCATTGCTCTGAGATTTTCGTATACCCAAAATATAAATCTCATGTTACATTTTCATTTACCATTTTGGATGCCTCATGATGGCCGATAATTTTAAAATCGCTTGATATTCCTGTAAAAGAGGTTTTACCGTAATAAGGAATACTTTTGACATTGAATTGTGTAAAAATAAAATCTTAATCGTTTTTATGATAGTCACTGGTATATTACGTGCTTGAATTAAACTCATTAACACCGCCTTTCTATTGTGTAATGGGGCTTGTCAAAATCAGCGGAAACTGGTGTTATTTTACTGGGACAATGTAATGAAATTCCAGATCACAATGTTGGCCCCGACCTCTACAGAGTCTTTTTTAATATGCAGCAGATTGGTACTGAACTGCTATTGTTCAGCCACCACATCTCGGACCGTGGCTCTATACTCCAACCTAGCAGTTAAATACTACAGCCGTCAGTTCTGTCAGAGGGAGGATGAAAGAGGGGCCAAGAACCGTGACTTCCAGTTGGACCCTCGACGACATTCGCAAGAAAGGGTTTTGTTGTAGCAAGACCTGAAACGGGAGGAGTAAATCTCTATTCAGTTCTTGTTTTTTTTTTCACTCTTTTTCTTTTTGCCAACTCTGAGAGTTTTTCAAAAGATAGCAAATATTATAAATTTCAATAGCTATTTAAAAAGCAACATTTCATTAAAAAAAATGTACTAAAAGATTAGTAGTAAGTGGATTTATTTTCAGAAATCTATATCTCAAAAACCATTCGACGTACATATGTCTATTAGCACTCAAAATAAAACAAGTTTAATGTACTATAAAGTAGAATGTGACGTTTATCTTCGTAAAGGTAGTAGTTTTCATGAGAAATTCAAATTTTTATAACAGATAAATAAAATTTTTTGTTCATAATATTCGCCTTTCCAGGTCATATTTCAACGATAAAGCTAAGTAACTAACTGACAGTATTAATTTATTATATTAACTAAAATTTTTATCAATATTATCGAAATTTCTAGGATCCAAATTAAGTATTTTAGATTGCTATTAAAAACCAATTTTGTCATTATATTTTCATTCATTCTAGGTGTTTCAATGATGCAAAGAAAATGGAATTTCCGAGATTTCCGTAAGGATGTTGTGGACTAAACTAAATTTAATGAAAATTATTGGAACAGTTTTAACCATGAGAGTT
>NW_027109698.1:1606299-1608487 GCF_000696795.3 Halyomorpha halys
GAAGTTTAGGCTGTTTGTCTTCTAAATGTTGTTGTATTGAGAATCGACGTTTCCTGTCATTTCAGTCTTGTATGAGGATGTCATGTCAGGCATTTGTCCAGATGTAGTACTAAGTATCTGTTCGACAGGAATAAGTGGGATATTATTAAAGGTATTTTCTCTCCTATATTTATTAATAAAGTTCATTACTATATTGTATTTATTTATTCTTTATTATTAGATACAATAAATCCTGTGTATTTCTTCAAATACACAAAATTAAATTAGAAGATATTTTTTGTAAAACTCTTAAACCATTTTAATGATAAGATATAGCTGATATTAAAGACAATTTAATTGTACATTTACTTGGTGAGATTAATCAAATTCATTTTAGTTATTAAAATCCTGTGATAAAATAAATTTTGAAAAAAAAAATGTGAAAATTCGATAATATAAAGTGGCACTTTTGGTCAGTCAATTTTATCAAAAAAGTTACTGTCACATCCCAGGCATACACCCGCCTTATATTTAAAGTTTCGCAAGACATCCGTTTTTGAGCTAGCGTGTTCACAGACACACAGGCCATTTTACGAAACTAGATTTTTGGATTCAGGGAATTTCAAAACATGTATTTTCGTCGAAATCTAGAATTCGTAATTATGCACAATCGCAATATTTCCCCTTACTGTATATTTTATTCAGAGGTAAGTGAAATTAAAAAGCTTGCAAAGGTATGTTACTGTAATCGTTTCTATAGCAATGCCAACGGAAATGATCTTTATTGAGGCTGTTTTTTTTAGATTAGGCGGCTACTAAAGTTGAGTATGCAAAATTTGGTTAACGAAGTCTTTCTTTTGATTATTGCTCTGGGAGTCTGACTGATACGGAAATTGTACGTTGCAGCCCTGGAAGTATGTAACTTTAGGCGGTATGAGGTGGGGATAAAGCTGTTAAGCTTTCCACGGCTCCTGAGCATCGTAAAGACTCGAATTTTGTCTCAAACTTTTCATAATTTAAGTCTGAGCATGTTTAGTTACATTACTAGTGTTTTCAGTGGGCCGACCATAAGCCATACTTAAAGTTTTAAAGTATGATCAAATTTCAGCTGTGGCAATATCTAATATGTTGTCAGACATTAATATGACGTATGTGGATAGGTGATATAAAGAATTCCATACTACTTAAAATCTGGTCAGATCGTTTTTATAAAACGACACTTAAAACGTTATTTTTCTTGAAATTTGTTCGAATTTGAGCCTTAGATGTTTTCTGTTTTAATGCTGTACATTCTCCGTTTAGTTATTTGTATTAAACGTAAATAGGTAGTTTACTTGGAATTCCAATCCTCTCTTGGAACTTCGTAGAATCGCCTACTGACCCGGAGAATCAAGCTTTCATGGTGTTGGGTTACAAAAGTTGAAGCATGGCAACACTGATTTCTGAAAATGACTTAAGTATTTATGCTAGCAACACAACTAGGATTTTATATAAAAATTCGCATCTCATGAAATGCTCGACAAGTTACCTCTTTGTTGGAGCTGAGCTTTTTAGAAAGTCATCAAAATCAGTATTGGTTTCTGCAGGCGAAAACAGGTATGACGTTGGGAGAACCATGAAGGAGAGGACCGTCAGGCAGTACCAAAGCATATGTTGTGGATGGCATGGCCCACCAAAAATTCTCAAATTAAACCTGAAGAATTTCTTACAATCCAAACTATTGAACCAGAACTAATGGAATAATCGAAGTAAATAATTGACCACTTTCTCTTACCAGCTTATGAAATAAGGTGAAGTTGCAGGAGGGTCACAACCTCAAACTTTATTGAAAGGAGAAGCTTTATCATCTTTCCAATGTAACAGATTCCACAATCTGTCACGTATATAGCTACAGAATTTACTACATACCTAACCACCTATAACGTTATATTGCATGTTTAAAATAAAAGAAAAAATAATTTCTTTACCTGTAATTATTTTAATACATGTCAGATGTTCCGATTTTTTATCATCATACTTCAATTCCTCTCTACCGTTGCGCAGTGTGTGCTGCCCTCTCCGATTTTTTATGTAATTTAATAGCTGTTGAGATTAAAATAGTTAATTATGGATCAGTTCTTTTGTAATTATTTCTATTCGAATTGATCTTAGGTCAATGATGTCTTGTATAGAGTCTGAAGAATCGTAATTTACCTTGAAAATCGACTAT
>NW_027109698.1:1609122-1610282 GCF_000696795.3 Halyomorpha halys
AACGAACACTTGTTGTATAAATTGAGTACGTTATCGAATCTCACAGATACAACCAGTTAGGTATTGCCACAGATGAAATTTGATCATATTTTCAAGCTTTATGTATGGCTCATAGACGGCGCGACCAGCAAAACCGAAGAAGTGTAACCAAACATATGTTGGTTTACTAACATATCAGGGACTGAGTGATATAATGTTTCTTAAATGGATTTTGTTTGTGATGTGGTTATAGAGTTTGATATTTGTGAATTTAAATTATTTTATATGATTCTGTTAGTCTCTCACTCGTTCGCCTAGTTTCTCACTACCACTAACTTCTTCTATGAATGAATTTTTAATATGAATGACTATTAGCATAATTAGAAGAGATTTATGAAAAAAAATTGTTGAAAAACGAGAATTTCGTACATATGGGAGAGTCATCCACCTAAATTTGCAGGGAGAATTCCAGGACTATACATTTTAGCTTTCAAGATTCAAAGAAATTTAATATGATGTCCAAATAAATAACAATGGCTAACAATTCAAAATATTAGCTTTGTTGTGAATATCTCTGTTATTTACAACTCAGGCGCATAGGGGCTGCACTGTCAACGAGCAACGGTCCAAGTTTATATCTGGACCAATTCATGATTACCAATTATCGAACCAATTGATTTAGAAAAAAATAGTTCAAGTGTCAAAATAAAATCAAGTATTCTTTCGTACGAGAATTAAAAAAACATACGACCCACGGTCATAGAGCCCGTTAGGGGCAAATATATTTGCCAAACCATGAACCTCATAGATAAGTAGTTAGGAAAACTAATTACTTATCTTGCAAAGTTCTTTGCAAGGGTGTGGAAACAATGTGTAAATTATATAGATTCATATTTTATTTATTAACATTAAAAATTTTCTGTTCTTAAAATATACATTCTTATTCGATCTTTTCAATTTATTTTTTTCCTCCAAGTATCATACCCATTCTTTACTTTTTCAAGTATGTTGTTATTCTCAAACGTTCTGACCTAGGAATCTGAAAATTACGGGTCCGTTTGCACTGTATTGACCTGAAGTACCATTTTCCTAGGGCTGCTTATGAATTTTTGCTAAGCGCTATACACAAGAAGTGAGTATTTCACATATTTTAATACATGTCAGATGTTCCGATTTTTTAT
>NW_027109698.1:1610413-1613402 GCF_000696795.3 Halyomorpha halys
TAACCCTGAATAGCTCCTCATAATAGGGGTATTCATGATCTTTAGTATAAGATGTTAAAGCATCTTAAATAGAAAACCTATGTCAAATGGAGAAATATTTCCTTCTTTTGACGTGTTAAAACGATATAACATCTAACATGGCTGAGAGCTTGTTACTATGTCTGTTAAATGGAGAATTACTTCACGAAACAGACCAGCTGAGCTTTTCACTGTTTTATTTGTTGTCGTGTTAGGTTACTTACTCGTAGTTTGTATTTTATTTTGTTTTTTCCTTTTGTCTTGTGTTTTGGACTTTTTAAAAAATACAATCAGTAGCCAAACTATTACAGTTCTACTTTTCACTTATTTTAGGCATATTGTAATAAATTGCTGTAATCAAAACTTAGAACTAAACAATAACATGAAGTTTTGGCAGGAAAGGTTACTAAACAAGTTGCTCAGAAAATCCACTAGGAGCTCTTATGCACTTAACATGACTTTAAATAGGGCTGCTCACAATGCTATACTTATAACATTTAACATGGTAAAACATTTTAAATTTAACACAATATCGAGAATACCCCTAATGTAGAACCTCTTTCCTCCTATTGGAACTTTTCGGTAAATTAACATTCCTAACAGGCGGGCGCTATGCTTTTGCCGTTCCACGTGCCGGAGGGTGTCTACTATTAGCGTGAATCGGATCCACCCCAATCTGCTTGGTTCGTCATAATCTTCATATTTTATCCCAGAACAAAGCTTTTCCGACGCATATATTGCGGATCTTTCCGAGTTTGGACGCGTCCCTCCCTGACCCCCGGTTGCGAACAGATAGTGGAAATGGTACTTTTGCCATACTTGAAATCCACCTATTTTGTTAAACCGGAGATCCTTGTCTTCCAGATAATTTGCCGTATTTCATCGCTTATAATTTTATCCAGTTCCTCCATCTCCACTAATGTTCCTTAGCTTCCCTTCTCTGTCGCAGAAGACTCATCCTCGATGTCTTTTCATGGCGCTTCTAGTTGTCCGTTCTCCTCCGTTATCCAAATGCTCAAAATTTCCTAGCTTTCCCTCTGGCGATTGCTATAGTGCGTTCACTACATGTGCCCAGGGTTTCTCCAAGTATCATTCTCATTCTTAACTTTTTCAAGTATGTTGTTATTCTCAAACATTCTGACCTAGGAATCTGAAAATGACGGGTCCGTATGCACTGTATTGAACTAAAGTACCATTTTCCTAGGGTTGCTTATGAATTGTTGCTAAGCGCTATACACAAGAAGTGAGTATTTCACATATTTTAATATATGTTAAAAAGATCTATATATCCTGGAACTGGTTTCAGAGTACCACCTGTCGCCCAAACGAACACTTGTTGTATAAATTGAGTACGTTATCGAATCTCACAGATACAACCAGTTAGGTATTGCCACAGATGAAATTTGATCATATTTTCAAACTTTAAGTATGGCTCATAGTCGGAGAGTCCAGCAAAACACAAGTAGTGTAACCAAACATACTTAGACTTTTAAGTTACCGAGGAGAGTTCATAAATAATATTCCCACCGCCTCTAGCCTTAAGTCACACACTTGCGAGGTGGCAACATGCATTTTTCGGATCAGTCAGACACTATGAGCAATGATTAGAAGAGAAACCGTGTAAACTCAATTTTTCATACTCAACTTTAGCTGTCAGATGGTCTACTTCTCATGATGTAAATTAGCTATAAGGTTGGGTTTAAAATTATAACTTTTGAAAAAGTATTTATCTAAAAAATAAATAATAATACCTTGAAAACTACTTTTCTTCTCAAACATAGTTTCTCACAAATATTTATTCAAATTCTTTAAAAGGTTAATTAAAAAATCGTTTAAATCTGATTAGATTTATAAAATCCATGATTAGTTTTAAAATATTTCTTGTTTATTCCCTTGGATAATCGTTTACTTTTCATCTAATTATGGTTCTTGTTTTGCAATAACTCCACATATGCTATAAAACTGGAATTTACTTAAGATAAGACTGTTTTCTCACGGACAATTTAAATTCACTTTTTGTCTTGTCAGTTTACTTTATTGATTGGTTAAGGTTGGGTTTGAAAAAAAAAATCTTACTCTGGCCGTTTAAAAAAGTAATGATTTAAAAAAACATTTCAAATAACTCAAAAACTAGGCATCTACTAGAACATTGAATCTACTAATTCAGAAATTCTTAAATTTTCTAAAATATGAAAAAAATGACATCTGACTTTTTTTAATTTTTGATCTTTTTTGGCTAATAACTACATGTACTTGGTAAATGTGTTAAAAAGAGCAGCGTACTATTTAATCTAGTGTATAAACATTGATAAGCAGATTGCAAATGATCATCTACTACTTAGTTTTAATACTCCTCTCTTTCAACCCTAAGGGGTTATAATTTATCAGTTTATTTTACTGTTACACATGCATTAGCATTAAGCGAACCAAGCTAGTGGTGTAGGTATTCTTCAAGTGGTGCTGAGGAGTGAGTCTTGATGAATTCTAAATAGTACCAAGAACTGGGAAGGGGCCGGAAGGGTAGTAACTTTATCTCTCATGAATAAGTAATGGGAATTTTTGCTCGTCTGCCCTTAGTACAACTTAAACAGTTTTGTCCTAACATAGCTGTTTCTAGTCTTACTGTCTTCTTGATTTTTTGTTTACCATCTAACTATCTAGCGACAGTATTTCTGCAAATAATGCCCAACTCTAAATAACGGCAAAAATAACAGTTCTAATTGAAAACATAATCCAATAAAGATTACAAATAAGTTAAATAGGTTGTTACCTATTAACACCCATATTGACTTAATTTGTGTTACAAGCGTTGATAAAACAGAAAATTTAATTTAATGTTTTCTATTTCCATTTGATTTAAGAATATTATTTACTTTTATTTAAGGTTTAAAATAGCTTACCAAAAATCATAGAAATAAACATTGAGACTAACGAAACAATCAGACTCTACAACTATAGATAAAACTTATAT
>NW_027109698.1:1617853-1626810 GCF_000696795.3 Halyomorpha halys
TGCGTTCACTACATGTGCCCAGGGTTTATTCGGCGTCCGTAGTGATTGTGAATTGTTCCCAAAAATCCGTAAAAACAAGAACCGGTTTTCTCTGCAAGTGCTCTATGCAATTGTGAATATTCCGCCCTAAGACCGGTCTCACAATACGAGATCTATGACATACATCTATGTCAAACAGCAATAGAGTAATTTCATCTTAATTCAGCAGTAATATTCATACATTAAAAAATAGACTTTTCAATCGTCCAGAATAAACAAAAAAAACAAAGAAATTCAAATTTTTACGTGCTTAAAAAGTATAAATTAATTATGTGATAGGATACAGTTTCAAAAATTACTTTTAATTAGAAATTAAAAAAAACAAACATTGTTTTGAATGACTTACATAAATATAGGCGAATATTTTTCTCAATGAAAAGCGAGTAATGTCTTTAATGAAAAGTCAAAACTACTATATGATACCTTCAAAATCGTCATGTAGAACATCATTATAGCCTGTAGTCTTAAAATTGCTCACGTGCTAGTTAATAAAATTAATTGAATCTAAAATAAATATAAGTTCTATAGCATTGATGATTATTTGTACAAAAATATTGTTAGTAATTATTTTCGTTTAAATTTCTGATGACATGGTTAAGGGCGAGTTGTGTGTCGCCTTGCACTTGACATGCAAATTTGCTCAATGGGTGTTTGCATGCTGGCTGGTATAGCCACCCATCTCCAGTGTCCGGCATTATCAAATAGGCCTTTGATTAACTTGTCATGCAACATCATCCGTCTTAATTGAATTACCATAATTCTTCATTTTTCATATAATCATACTGTATGATAGACAAATATGGAAGCATTCTTTTGATGGTTTCGAGCCATAAAGTCTGTTTCTAAGATGTACTCTATTGAATCAACTATTTGTCTCCATAGAAATTGGAAGGTTTATTTTATAATTAAGAGACTGAAAGGTCAGTTAAATATGATTAGTGAAATATTAATTTTTTGCCAGTTGAGTTATGAACTTTTTTTTTATAAAATTAAATTTATCAGTTAAATACCAATGTTTTAATGGATTTTCTATTTGAAAATTCTGAAATAAATAAGTATAGTTATTAATATTCTAACCATGTTATCTTAAATTCATGAAAAACAAAATGTACTTTCTTTTAAACTATAACTTGACTTCTATTTTTATCATTGGTATTTCATATCAAATGTTGTGTCATAACGGTCTTTCTTGACAGTTGCGTTTCTAGTGAATCCTTTGTCTGTTCGTCACCCTCTCTGGTGAGACTTTCTAAAAATCAAAAATCAATCAGTTGTAGGCCTACCTTCTACGCCTTCACGTGAGTCTCCTTTCTCGTTCTCATATTTCTTACATTATTCTTTTCCCATTGTCCATATTCTACCTTTTTCCTTTTGTTCTATAGCACTGACGAAGACCTGAAACTTGGTCGAAACGTCGGCATAAAATAAATAAATATGATAAAAATTCTTTGCTGACTGCACCCCCCGACAAACTTCTCCAATCATTATTAATCTACGGTCAACTATCTACACCTCAAAATGTACTTTCGATTGATTCAAGTTCTTCTTAATTGGACAGATAAAAGGGTTAATTGGACTGATAAACGGACCGACCGATTATGCCCGATCACAAATATGAATATTGACAGACCGACATGGAACAAAAGTTTTATCTTGCATTGTAAAATATAATTTGGTTATGATAATTTTCGATTCTAATTAGATAGATTTTTTATATTTTTTTCATTAATACGAAGTTCTCATGCCTTCCTAACTGAGGAAGCAAAATTGAATATTGAAAAAAATTGTAGGTATAAGATCAAATAGCTAAATATCTATTAGAGATTTAAGTAACTAATCCAGAAACCTTTATAGTAATAGATAAGCTTTTATGGATTGTTACCATTATACATTCTTTCTTTTTATCAAATATAATTTTTTTATTATTGTATAATTATTGATTTGAAATGCATTTGAAGATAAATTAAATAATTTCCTAATTCAGTCTTGCAAAATGTTTTTGATCCATTAATATAATCTTGTTTATAAAACATATTCTGGTTTAAGTACGAATCACGAAAAGAGCAATAAATCCATATCCGCAGAGCTATGCATGGACGGTATGAGCCACCTGCTGCTGGAGAGGTGATTATCACTGGAGTAGTTGTGGAGCTGGAGTTGGAGTGAACTTTGTTCATAGCAGTCCATTAAATTTGGATAGAGTTCTGTGCGGGGAGGACCGCAGCGGGCGAAAAGTTGCCCGAACTGCCGCCCAACTTGGAGTATCTCCTCTCCTGCGTGGCCGAGGAGTACCTCTACCTGAGGCTGTATACTATAATAGCTAAGGTGAACTGTTCGAGTATGTGCTAATATTATCCAAGTTGTTAGTCGTATTAGTAGTAATTAATGATAGATAACAAAAGGATTCTAGTGTTAAATTAAAAGAGTTTTTTTCCGTTTTTGTTACTTTATCAAGTTAGAAATAAAAATAAAAAATATTTCTTTTTAAGCAGAGAAAGAGGTTGTTTTTTTCATCATTAAATTCCACCTGGTGGGTTGTGACCCTTCCTACAAATTTGTAAACCCAAAATGTTGAAACAAATTTAAAATTAAAACCAATAGATGACATGTAAGTTTAAAAACTGAGATTTGATCGATAAAATGTTCTTTTTGAGACCTTGAAAGAATATTATTTTTATTAAGTGTTACTATTCGTAAACACATAAGCGAAAATATTGAGTCCAAGAGAGTTAAAGAAATAAAAATATTTAATATTGTTGGATAATTCGGTTTAAATTTTTTATTTTGCCTGTCCCTCTTATTAAATGGATCCTGTAATGTCGTTTGAAATGAAGACGTAAATAAATATTTGACGAAAATGGTTTATTTAATAGGATTCTTAAATTAATAATATTATAATCAGAAATGTCCTTTTGAATAGTCTTTTAGAAATAATAATTCTTCAGAAGAAATTAATCTATTGTCGTGTTAGAAATCTACAGGGAAAGTTATGTTCCACTGTTATCTGACCTTGAAAATTTTAAAAAGAAAAAAATCGAAGTACAAAAAAAATTAATAAACGGAAATTTAGTATTTTTTGTTATTCAGGTACGTAATATTAATTTTTAAAATTTTTTATTAAAATTAATTGTTGTAAATATGTTAGTAGGTGCCTTCAGGAGGAGGGTGGAGAGTTTCCAGACTCATGCCCAGTCTCCTAACAACATTAGTACAGCAATCCAAAGAACGGCAATCTTTTTAAGTGTGAAATGGTACTATTCATAGTGAAACAAGTTACACAGAGAGAAAAACTATTTTTTTTTTAAATTTAAAAATAACAATAATTCATACTATATTCGAACTGAATGTTTTTTGTTTTTTTTAGGAATTAGTAAGACCAATGAGACCTATTTTTAATTGCTATGTTTAGAGTATATATAAAAAATAAAAAAAATTGTAAATATGAAGGTTCTGGTAAAAATGAAATTATTTCACTATTCGGATTTAATTAATAAGTAAAAAATATTTTGGTAAAATAAATTTATGATTATATTCCAAATCTATTTCACAGATTAGCTCGGTAACTTTCTTAACTCAATAAGTAATTAAATGTTAGAGAGGCGTGAAACACTAATTTTATGTTTTTAAAATATAGTACCAACAATAACAAAAAAATTCGGTTCTGATTTTTGATAGTCTATTTTTATTGTAAAGTCAACCCTAGATTGTTTTTGTTGGCTAGGGCTTTAGGGCGTAAAACCCTGAGGTCATCAACACCCATATAATCAACCCTAGATTATCCACAGGTTGATAAAAGCGGTACGGATTATCTGTGTTTACAAACAAAATTTTGCTTATTGCTTATTACTAAATAAGAGCAAAGATAAATATAAAAAAAATTAAAAGATTAGTTTGGAAAACACTATATTTCTTATGTTCGAAAGTATCTGAGCTCGACATTAATTGTCATCAAATGAGAGACAGACGGCTCATTGATAATGGTACATGTTACTTTGCAAATTATAAATTTGTATTTATTTATTGATAGATATAACAATCTGCCACACAGTTGTGAGCAATAGGTAATAGTGATGAATGATCTCATACATACTAAAATAAAATAAAATAAATTAAATAAATGAATAAAAAAAATTCTAAAAAGCTCTCTTAAAGTATATCCAAACAGAAGAATAAACAAAATGAACATAATCAAACTATCTGTGCGAAAAATAAATAAATAAAATAACATAATGATAAAATAATATAGTCTCTAGTCACATTTACACTCTAATATACAATCGACCTGAGGATCCCTGAGCCCACTTTATCCCTCAGGTGTGAAGGGTAGAGCAGAGCTCAAAAGATCCCAGCGCATCCCTCTCGCCGCATCCACTGGTAGTGCGTCAGTAATTATAAATTAAAATTTAAAATTAACCGATAGAGAAATTTTTATAAAGTTTTTACCCTTCTCTGTGATGTTTCTCATTCTTCCCATTAATTGGGGTGTAATGACTGAAACAAATAAATTTTTCAGGTCTAACTTAAGGACCGACTTGGGATACGGCCATGTTTTTTGAAAGATTTTATGGTATTTATATTGGTATATATAAAATCAGAGCTGGATAATATTTTTTTAAAAATCCATGCACTCTCTTGCCTTCATGCTAAAACAGTTGTAAAATGTGGAGTATCATTTAATTAATAATGAACCTGACACAAAATATAGGGAAGAACAAGAATTCTCTGAATGAGCTCCATTGATGAGAATTGTTCCTGAAAGGGAAAACGTTAACGAAAATAACATTATTGATTGATTGAACTGTGCTAATGATCCTGGCTTAGAACATTTTACTAATGAGCAAATGGTCAACAAAGCAAAAGGTCCTGAAACAGTGATAGTGTATTAGATATTAGCTCTTTGGATAACCATTTATTGTGCATTCATTTGTTATGTAGTTACTAACTTGTTTTGAATAAAAGGCATATATATGCTACTGGGTATTGTGAAGTTTACTTTCTAGAACGTAAATAACACATTACGTAATTTAAAAATTAAAAGTAAAGCTCAATATGATTTGTCTTCTCGTCCAGTTGAGAACTTCAAAACGGAACAACCAGTTTATATAAAATGGAAGGGAGCCACTGTCACCAAGCTTTTCCCTGAACCACGATCTTATTTGATCAAGGATCAACATGGTCATGAATACAGAAGAAACTCATCTCACCTTCGAGACCTCAATCAAGTCACCCAATCCTTATGATTTTCTTTCGAAATACCCCACTCATATTCATAAACATCCTGATCCTCTTACTGAACCAAACTCTCTTGTACTTTGATGCCGGAGGACTAGGATGGATATCAATAAACCCCACATAACGAGCCTGGTTGGAGATCAACACCGTCCAGTAGTCATACACCATAGGGTCCATCATCACTAGTAGAGGGCCTGAGAACCAGGTGTGCCTGATTATCAAGATTAAGGAGTCAAAAGACTGATAAAAGATTAAGGGAAGGGTGTAATATAGTGTATTTGCTACTAGCTCTTTGGATAACAATTGATTATCCATTCATTTGCTATATATTTAGTTACTAACTTATTTTGATAAAATGCATGTGCAACTGACTATTGTGAAGTTTACTTTCTAGAATTTAATTAATAATTAACGTAAATAACACAATAACGAATTGATCGCAGAGTAAATGCTATCGTACAGCAGCCAGGGGATTTATAAACATCGTTATTTGAATAACATAGATGTATAAATAAATAGTGTAAATGTTTACCTCACCAAGAACAATACAAACATGACAAAAAATTAACAGTTTTCACTATTTCGCATTTTTCTTAACAACCCTTTCAGAACTGTATTAGTTTCACTGTCTGATTACCAATCACCAAAGTATTGTTCGTGTCACACAGCTTAAAATATATAACAAAGGAAACTGTCACACAAACCTTGGCTTTGTTGATTCCGTATTCATGGAAACCTCCCTTGTAGAATAGTGTGAGACCCACATCATTCAACCAACCTGCTCATCTACTAACAAACCCTATCACCTTAAATTACCTAAGCATAGCGCTGTGTGTTAGCTATAAAATTCTCATTTAGAATCTATAATTTAGAAGAGAAGTCTAATAAAGTTGTTAGAGAACATTCTATGCCAAGTTGTATATATTAGTTTTTAATAGAAGTTGTACACTTTATAACATCTCCCTCTATATAAAGTATATCTTATGCACTAAAATAAGTCCATAAAATTTCTTTTATTTTTGGTTCTAAGGATTAGTTACAATATAATGAATAACTCAACTAACATAGGTGTAATAAAATATAAAATATTTTATATTTTTTAAGACAACAAGATATTTTCTTTTGTTTCCTACATTTTCTAATGCTCTTTCTTATAAAATAATCAAATGAACTAAGAATTACAGCGTATTAGAAAAAAAATGTGTAAATTTGCATTTATTTCTAATTTCAACTCTTCACCTTTTCAGGGTTCTGTCCTAGTTACAAACGATTTCTCATTACCCCCCTGGGAGTTATTTGAAAAAATTTTATGAATTATCGAAAAAAATAAATATAGTAAAAACATTAATAAAATGCATGAGTAAGATATATTAGATAAGTTGGGGAGTAGCATAAAAATTATCAAGTAGTATAGATGCACTGTTATAAGATTTATTTATTTAATTTTTTCGGCCAAGACTCCCATTGGAGTCCTGTACTGCCTAACCATGGTTGGGGGTCAAAGTTTTTCATTTTGCGGGACGGCCACTCAATGAAAAAAGTCAACGCCCCAGGCCAGATTCGAACCGGCACCGCCAATAGACTGTGTCTTAACCATTGAGCTACGGGCTGCCCAGGTTATAAGATATAGTTGACAATATTTCCTTAATACAACTCTTGTTTTAGCAACGTTTCGTCCTTTAGAGTTTATTCACAAACAACAAATACCTTGAAATACTGGTTACGTACCAAAGAGAAATTAACAGAACAAGTGAATTTTACATTTAAAAAAAACGATTTTTAGAAATGAAAATGAGAGGGGGGAAAAAAAGATAGAAAATCGATGTTGATCCATGTACTTGACAAATGTTGTTTCTTTTTTTGTTTTGTTTTTAATATATATTCAAATACACCAACTTTTGGAAGTTCTCTTGTACAAATATTTTCTTATCACAGATACTAGTTACCCTCTTTTTCCATATCTATACAATTTAAAAAAACAATTATTAAAATAGAAATGAATAATTTAGCTAAAGAAATACATTTGTCGCACTATGTTCAAAGTAATTCTCTTATGTTAATAAAATATCTTGTGAAAAGTAAGGATTACTCAATAATGATATCATAAAGCTTAACCTTTTCGGTGTTGGAATTTACTTTATAATATGATGACAAAAAAAAAATATTTTAGATTGATTATTTAAAAAAAATAGCTTTAGCTGAAATTTTCTGAATTTTTAATTAGTTTTATAATTTTGACAAGATTTTGGATTTCGGTCATACGATACAGTGCTTAGTAATGTGCAATTTATAATCACCCTTATCTTAACTCTCTAAAATGAACATATATCTAACTGAAATGGTAAAACAACACTTAATTTTTCATAGTTTATTTTAATCAAAATTCGTTTGGAAATCATGAATAACAAGGTGAATTAACTGTCCTAACAGAAGAGCCTATCCTACCGTTTTAATTGTTATTTACTTCCAAGAGTGAGCGTGACAGAGACAGGTCCTCCCCATTAAATGAGAGGATAACATGCTAACAACTTGACGTAATTCGATTTCGCTTAAGATTAGAAGAGCCGTTTGTTGCAGTTTTCCATTGTGTCAGGAGGATCCGAGCCTCCAGATAAAGGGAAGCTGCCCTGATGAAAAGTCGATCCCATCTGTTTCTAATGTCGCTTCCTTCTTCCTTCATCCCTTTTCTTTTTCTTATTTACTCTCGCCTCTTTTACTTTTCTTATCCTTCCCGTCATATTTATATATTGCGACCTCTTCGGCCGATTTATCGCTACGCCGTTATAGTTTGATTAGAAGTCGTTTTGTTACAAGTCGCTCCTTCAGAATTGTTTCAAGCGTCACAAGGACTCAACAATCCTTGGAAAAACAAATAAATATTTTATAGATCTATTGCAGAGTCAATACGAAGGACGGGACTCAATTTCAATGAATCAAATAGTTGTTGATTATACTTATTATTGATTATACATACATACACTCTTTCCTAAACACAAACATTTCATGTAAAATGACTAAATCATCATGGCATCATTTACTGTTGAATTATTTGATACAATGCTCTAGAGATTGATCTAATTTACCTTAAATGACCAAGACATTTAGATTTATAGAAAACTCGTATCCTATTGTTATGCCTCTCTTTCAAAAAGTTAAGAAATAAAATCAAAAGACTCTTTAAATCCTAATTAAAAATTATATAAATTACATTAATTATTTTTTGAAATCGTCTAATGAAGCAAATGCACTTATTATCACTTGTTGAATACTCCGTAGACTCAGGAACGTGACGGCTGTGTGGGTTGGGGCGCAGGCCCCATTCCTCTCGGTTCGGAACGTTGTGGGTTCGATTCCAACCTGGAGCAGTTAACATTCATTCTTCGGTGGTCCCGAAGAATGAATCTTGCCACTCCCACCTTGGTTTGTAGGCGGCACCAACACAGCCCTGGTAGCCGCCAGGGGTTCGCAAAAAAGACCACTAGGCCCACATGCCGGACTTGTTCCTCCAACCAAATACCAGTACCAGTACCAATAATCCGTAGACTCACATAGTTAAGAAATGATTGAGGCTACAAATTCTTAATTATAAGTAATATTAAAATACTTTGCATATTTTTTCTAAAAATCGTCAAATAATAGGTTAGAATTCTTGAGAATCGTACATATTAATCGATCCCTTCTCTGGT
>NW_027109698.1:1627814-1628963 GCF_000696795.3 Halyomorpha halys
TGTCCTCCTTGTGCGGATAAGGGATTAAGGCAGGTGTTCAAGCAGTTCAAACCGTAATTCATGGATTTTCGCCATGGCAAACGCTGAGGTGTGAGCCGGTGCGTTGTCTTGGTGAAATAGAATTTTCTTTTTCTGCAAATGTTGCCGTTTTTCCGCAAATTTGTCTTCAGCTTGTCAAGTACTAATGTGTAGTATGCTTCTGTAATGATTTTTCTTTTTTTGAAGATAGCAGATCGAATAAAATAACTCCATGACTATCCCGAAAAAAATCGCCATCACTTTCCCTGCCGAGAAAACAGTTTTTGATTTTTTTGGAGCCGGTCCCTCCTTTGCAGTCCACTATTTGGACTGTATTTTTGTTTCGGGCGTATAATGGTGTATCCAAGTTTCATCTACAGTAATTAATCGGCACTAAAACTCGGATCTGCTAATAGAGAATTGGAAATGTTCATTCGAATACATTTTTGGTCTAACGTGAGGAAAGTGCGGCACCCAACGTGCACACAGATTTCTTAATTCTAAATGTTGGTTTAATAAGTAACAAACACGTTCTTTTGACATGTTCATAACCTCTGCTATCTCTCTCACTTTAATTCGGCGGTCGTCTAGTACCATTTGGTGAACTTTGGCGATGTTTGGTTGCAGTTTTTGGATGTTCCGAACGTTCATCGTCCCCCAAGCTCTTACTACCACGTTTAAATTGAGCTGCCTAAATTTCACTGTGGTAAATGATGGTGCAGAGTCCCCATACACAGAATCCAACTCATCTTTGATTTGCGTAGGCATATTGCCTTTCAAAAACAAATATTTAATGACAACACGATACTCGATTTTGTCCATTTTCCCAAAAACGCTCACATCAACTCACTCAAACGACTGTTACATAAACATTGCGCGTCAAAAATGGATGAAATTTTGGTGGGTAACTGTCAACAGATGAACAACAAAGTTTACTTGCTTTTATTTACGAGTGCTGCCATCTTCACCTTGCGGTCAGCTAATTTTCACACCCCTCCTGTATGTGTTGGTTTTTTTGGTTGTACATTCAATAATGAATTATATAAGCTAAAATCTGGTAGATCACTAGTTACATTCATAAAAAAGTTATCAATAAGCTCGTAGATTAGAAGACAAATAAAATCTGTACTC
>NW_027109698.1:1629013-1630265 GCF_000696795.3 Halyomorpha halys
CTTAATTATAAGTAATATTAAAATACTTTGCATATTTTTTCTAAAAATCGTCAAATAATAGGTTAGAATTCTTGAGAATCTTACATATTAATCGATCCCTTCTCTGGTACTCATAGGCAATGGATTTTGACGAATGTAGAATCAAATGAAAGAGAATATCATGGAGAGGTGACGAATCTCAATTTCGATTCTCAAATTCTTACTGGAACTTCAATAAAAGTAATTAAAAAATGCGAAGGGTTTCAGAAATATTGTGCGTATTGAGAGGGTTCAATTTGGGTTTTATAGATTTCCACACGGACAACAGTACCTAGGTCCGAAACTTTTTTCGAGATAGAAATGGGTCAAACATAATTTATTTTCAGCTTCCACAGCGCCATAGTTGCCATACTTATCATATATTGTTTTGTTCTTTCCCATGCCTTTGGGTCTTTTTTCGTTGAAGCTTGGCCATTACCTATAGAGTGAAATATTATTAACTTGAAGAAGTAACTTACTACGGTAATCGTCATAAATAAATATTATGAAAATTACAATTTACAAATGTTCTTGATAATTTTACCCGACCGGCTACAAATAGGCTAAATAAAATGTCTGGGTATTCATTATAAAGTGCTTATACGAGTATGAGGATATTTTGAGCTAAAGATGTAAAAGTTTTATAGTTCAAATTACACAGTGTTATATCAATAGCTCAAAATATTGAGAAAAAATATTGTACTAAATTTTTTTAGTCTGTCCGTTGCTGAATATATGTTTTTATGAGCAAATGGTTAAACCAATATCCAATTTTCATGTCCTAAAATTAGAAGAAGAAACATTGGACAACGTGGACCTCAACCCCCATAATTTTCAAAAACTAGATATTCTGGATGTGGAAGCAATTGATTATAAGCACATCTTGGCAATAAGAAGGAAGGCCCTAGGGATGGGCATAGGATAATTTACAATACATACGAGGATGGTCTGAAAAGTTTCTGACCTAACAAAAAACATTATTTCTGAATTTTTTTTTCAACATAGACTCCTTGTAACTCTACTCACTTCTCCCAGCGATGTTCTCATCTCTGTAACCCGTCCAAAAGTACTGGGTGTTTTTCTCTGGAAAGTAACTGTTCGCGAAGGTCAGAAGGTCCTCTTAATTTGAGGAAAATCTCTGTCCTCCTTGTGCGGATAAGGGATTAAGGCAGGTGTTCAAGCAGTTCAAACCGTAATTCATGGATTTTCGCCATGGCAAACGCTGAGGTGTGAG
>NW_027109698.1:1633546-1634791 GCF_000696795.3 Halyomorpha halys
AAATTATTGAAATAAAGAATGTCAACTTTATATTCTTCACTATCTTGGGTATTACGATTTTAAAAAGATTTATCACAATTGAATAAATTCCCCAATACATGTGTGGACCAAATAATTTATTCAATTAAAGTGCTCTTATATGGTAATAACACCATAATCTCGTTTTATTAGAATAGACTTTTCTAGTAAAATGATGGATATATTATACATGTGTACTTTCCCTAAACCTCTCAAATTATTGACGCTCCTCAAGGTAGTATCCTTGGTCCCATCCTCTACACCGTCTATACAGCTGACATCCCAAAAAACTCCTAACACTATCCTTACCACCTATGTTGATGACATATGTGTCCTCACAGTTAATAATAACACTTTGATTGCATCCCAAGCTCTCCAGACCCATATCACAACCCTCGAATAATGGTGCCGAAATTGGAGTATAAATATAAATCCCATCAAATCACCTTTACTCTTCGTCGTGAACCTGCCGACTGCCCTACAGTCTACTTTAATAATGTGGCTCTTCCCCTGTAGAACAGATTCGTTATCGACTACATCTTGACAAACGACTAACCTGGAATCCTTACACAAGACAGAAAAGACAGGAAACTGCACGTAGATTCCGACTATTACAGCACTTACTAGACAAACGGTCCAAACTTCCAACTCATTACAAAAGACTGATCTACATGGCAATAATAAGGCCCATCCGGACATACGGAGTTGAGCTTTGGCGATCCACTAAACCATCGGATTCCTCTCGTATCCAATCTTTACAATCCAAAATCCTTCGTAAAATCTTCAATGATCCTTACTTTATTACAAATTAAACCATCCATAAAGACCTAAATGTTCCTTATGTTACCGATCTAACCCGAACCCGATATCATTCCTTCCCTTATAAACTTCCCAACCACCCAAACCCACTAGTTTCTAACCTTGCTTCTTCTTCCAATCCTGGCAATCCTCCGAGGTGCCTGAAAAGAAGATGGCCTCGTGACCTTATATTGTAAAATGTTTTAGATTTTTACCAATGGGTAGTTTCTCTAACTGCTGTTTCATATCATTATGTTCTTACTTAACATTTGCTTGTTGTATTTTATATACAGTTGTAATTGTCAATAATTAAATAAAAAAATTTTTGACGTTAGGTTTTAACAGTGGCATGATGTCTATCTTTTAAGGGTGATGTCTTTTTAATTAGATTTTTATCTTTTAACAATAATATTAGGAAAATTTCCTTCT
>NW_027109698.1:1634841-1636766 GCF_000696795.3 Halyomorpha halys
TCGTAGATTAGAAGACAAATAAAATCTGTACTCAGATACTCTTTTAAAATAAAAAGGCTAACCTAAATACTACAGAAGACTCCTATAAATCAATAGACGATGTCACGAATCAAACAAGATTATATTGCATTACCAAACTGTCTCCACTACAGTGCCAATATTGCATTGACAGAATTATATGAAATTAATCAGAACTTGCATAACAGCATTTTGATTATCGATGAATAAAAATCCTTTATTACAAATTTTATGGACAAATATTCTTTGGTGTAAAATATTAGGTTGATAAACCATAAGGTTTGATGACCCTGAATTCTTACTCCTCAAAACTTAACTTAAGTAACAAAGTCTGTATCTATAGGCCTTTGGCGTGTTCTGATATAAATCGTTGTTCACAGTACGGTAGTCGATATCATTCCAGTTACTGATAAGTTTCATGGTTACATACTATTAGCTCGACAAGACACGTAAAGAAGAGGATCCAGTTTGATAAGAAATTAGAAAGGAACTTCTAACTTTTTCCTTGCAGGACCCCTGGTCCATTGAGACCGGTTTCCTCATGGACCGGTCTGGGCTAATTACGGGGCCACACGACCCAACAGGAGCACGGATCGCAGCCGTTTCCATCTCACTATCGTATATCTTTCTTGTTTAAGTATCTTTAGGACAACTTCGTGTCCCAGCTAGAGCTTCTGATTTAACCCAACAAATAACTAATAATACACAATTACATTGTTAAATGGACCTTGTTGAACATTCAAAGCATTTTTTTAAAATTTAATACTTGGGAAAAGTTATCAAGTAATTGAGTAATTTAATAAGCCTAAACTGCCAAACTACTTCATCCTAGTAAGTGATCAACTAATACAACATTCTTTAATTAGTATTGGAACAGCATTCTATATAAAATAAAATGAACGATATATCAAATATAAATGCACAATTTATAAATATGCTAAATCATAAAAAAAATCCTAAAACATTTATTTTATTTTATTTTTTTGCCATGTTTGAAAAAAATCTGTTTATCCATGTCTTGATGAAATCTAAACGCTCTAATTCTGTCGTATTATATATTTCTTCTTTTTCTCTTGAGGTTATTACTTGTAAATTAAAAAGCCACTAAGCTTCTTAATCCACCTTTTATTTCATAAATCGTATGTTTAACTATTTAAGATGAAGAAATAAAAGTCGAAACAGGTTGGGGTCGAAGTCTCTGAGCGTCCTGATGCCTGGTTCAGATCGTTGTGTACTTTATTTCTACCTGGGTCAGTCAGTATTTATTTCGTGCCGGCCCTAAGATATGAACTAAACATTTCTACTCTGGGGCTGTATAGAACTTCAATGGAATTCTCGTGCCAAAAATAAATACAATTATCGTAAATATTTAAAGTATGAGCTTTGTAATATTGTATAAAGCGTTTTTTTAACAATATAGCAAAGTTAATGGGAAATATTTATGTTGAACTTGACAGAAGAGGTAGTAGTTTTTTTTCTATCTCTTACAAAATGTGATTAACTGGAATGCGACTTATTTGGACTAGATTATTTTGCGTTTCTTGATACAGTTATCTTATTTGTTTTAGGTTAAATAAATTAATGAATTAATTTTTCTAAAAGAATAAAGAATTTTGTATTAAAATTAGTAAATATAATAAATTTTATTTACAAACTTGTTTTCATACTTGGGTTCCTTAAAAAAAAGTAGGTGTTAAATAACGTGGAAGATAGGCTTGTAATTTACAATGAAAAAGTTTTCTAAGGTCATTATAAACGAGGTTGTGATTAAACCTGGGAAAGATTTTAACTAGTGCAATATCTTTATTAGAGGGATAGGTAGAGGAAGTAATTACGGTACTAATAATTTAATAATTCGTGTTCTCATCAAATTATTGAAATAAAGAATGTCAACTTTATATTCTTCA
>NW_027109698.1:1637832-1638694 GCF_000696795.3 Halyomorpha halys
AGTCAATCTAACATAACACTATTATCCTTTTTCTCGTTCGTGTTTTCGTTCGTGACAAACATGCAAATATGTATATAAATTAAACGAACATATGGTACATACACTAAGGGCCCACTAGACTTAGGCCCAGGACCCTGCTATCTATGAGGCCCTGAAAATCCTAATCGACCGCATTACCTAAGACCAAGTAGTGACCCATATTTTTCATCTTTAACCAAAAAAATGTTTGTTACAAGTTTGTTTAGCTGTTATTGTTCACAATTGCGGTGTGTGCTTTTAAAATTGTAGCACTCCTTAATGTGAGAAAGCAATGGCTACTTTAGTAGCTGCCATGAACAGAACCACCTTTACTTCATGGGCCCATTGAGCTTCCTTACTTCTATCTTATAAATTAAAATGGATCCAAAATGATCTGAATAGAAAAATTACTTCAAGAATGATGGAGCAGTTAAATTTATTTATTTAATTTAATTTACAACTGTACAAATTAATAAATACAATAAGTAAATATTTTGTATTGAAATATTATACACTTGAAAATCTTGGGAATGAACCACCCATTGGTGCTACTTCAAACAATAATGTCTCCTATGTTGCCGATTTGGCCAGAGCCAGATACCAATCCTTCCATAATAATCTTCCCAGCCACCCAAACCAACTCGTTTCTAACCTGGCTTCTCCTTCACTACCTAATAATCCTTCTAGGCGTCTGAAAAGAAGATGGCCTCGAGATCTTCTCCTTTAGAAATATTTTTGGAGTTCTATCAATGGGTAGTTTCTCCACATGTTTGTATCATGCCATAATATAACTTACAGGAAATTTACTTGATGTGTATATATGTATACAGTTGTAAATAACAAT
>NW_027109698.1:1638744-1650613 GCF_000696795.3 Halyomorpha halys
TAATAAGGAGCATCAAGGATTTTACGTAGGATTTTGGATTGTAAGGATTGGATACGGGAGGAATTTGATGGTTTGGTAGAGCCCCAGAGCTCAATTCCATATGTCCAAGTCCAAATTGGTCTGATTATCGTAGTGTATACTATTTTTTTGTAGTGAATGGGAAGTTTATCAAGTAAGTGTTGTAGCAATCGGAATCTACGAGCAGTTTCTTGTCGTTTCTGTCTTGTGTGTGGATTCCAAGTAAGTTTCTTGTCAAGATGGAGTACTAAGTATCAAATCTGTTCAACAGGCGTTAGTGGAGTATTTAGAAAAGATACTGTAGAACAGGACATGCCGATATAAACTGATACAATTAAATAAATTCACTTTTAAGAAGTAATTCATGTTGCCTTAATCTTAAAAATTTATTTTTCTTTTAATTGTTCGTTACTTTATAATTAATAAATAAATTAATGATTTTAACTAGGGTATTGTTTATAACCCAAAATTTTCAGAAAATAATTGGAAGATATTTAGCGACATTATATATACCGCATATCAAGTAGAAAAAGTAATTGTAGATTGATGACCCTATAAATTTCATAAGATGTTCAAATTCGTGAAATTTTGAAACAAAGTCCATTCTTGAAACAATATCAATGAGAATATATATATTCAATTTCTCAGCCATCAGGTGCTGTTTCGTTCCGAAGAAATACCACCGACCCTGTAATACGTACTGAATCTGTAAGACGTTGATCTGCCCCGTCCTCACTTAGACCTCAGAAATGTGGACAATGTCTAAAGCTTTAATAAAAACCCTCCAAAGAAGATTTGGACCAATATCTATTCATTAAATTAGTCATTAAATTAGGCAGGCTAAAATGGTCTTGTCACTTCATGAGGATGAAAAGATGGAATTTCACGAAAGCTATTCAGTAAAAATATATATGGAATCAAGGTTCAAAGAGACGTCCAAAACTCGGATGAAGAAGATTGTATAGCTGGTAGGGAAGATACTGCTTGGTAAACAAAAATGGAAAAGCTTGATCGAGATAACAAGCGATAGACAAGTTTTAACTTGGAAGGTAGTGACAAAGAACAAAATAGAAAAAAATAATAGGAATTTTGAAGATATCATTCTTTTTTCCATAGGTTCATTAATTTTTTTGAGTTTAGAATTCTACTACCTGACCAAAGACAACCGTTTTCTGCCTGTACACTCCATTACTTACACTCCCCTAAGGATGAGTCCCTCGGAATGACATGTAAATACACGCTTAGAAGAAGGGCACACACACCAACCCCTTTTTTATGAACATCTGAGAAGATCCAGTTACCATATAGCCATTTAGGATCCCTTTTCCTAGTATATGCGTTTCTACTTCTATTTAAGATACGCCAATTACTAACAAAGGAGATATAACGGATTACAGAATCGAGGTGATTGTGGAATGTTTTAATTAACTATTTTAATTTAATTATTTTAATCTCTAAAGCATCGCATTATATTTTATGGAATCTATATTATATCGGTTACAGAGACCAGTGGTCTTCCATTATAGGATGGGATAACCACTAGTAGTAAACAGTTAGATTGAATTTAATTGTATGTTATCTTACGTAAACTAGATAGTTATTTAAATTATAACTAGAGTAAATGAGTTTTATTGACTCTCTACATCCCTAATGAATAAATGTTAAACCGTTTAAAGATATTATTTAATTTATATTTTATAGCAGCAGCTTTGCTTTCATAATCGAATAGCGTAGCAGGCATAATTAGAACTGAAAATCAAAATCGGATCAAACACTGCATTTGTCACTTCAAAAGTTTAATATAATAATAATAATTCAGGCTTAACGAGCCCGAAGGTTCGATGCCGATACCACCAAACGCTCTTTGCATACATCCTTCCAGTGATCCCCCTCCAAACCCAATTCCACTAAATCTGTTTTAACACAATCCTCCCATCTACGTTTCGGTCTACCCCTCGGACATTTACCCGTTGGTTCAGTGTTTATTACCATTTTAGGGATCCGCTCGTTACTAAGCCCTACAACCTTACATGCCCATCTTATACGCCGCAATTTTATAACTTGAATTATATTTACCGAGTGTAGGCCCCTTAATTCAGCATTGTGTAATCTTCTGAATTCTCCCGTTAATTCATCTTTTTTCGGTCCGAATATTTTGCATAATACTTTATTTTCGAAAACCCTAAGACGCTGTTCATCCCTTAGTGTAAGAGGCCACGCCTCGCATCCATAAAGAACAGTGGGAAGGATAATGGTTTTCTTCAAAAGTTTATACTGAAGGAAAATTTATTTATTAAGCAGTTAAGGAATGGTGATATCCCTTCTCTTTTGGTTAGTTTTAGGCAGTTTGCGATGTACTAATTCTAGTCTGCATATTGTGTTACGGACTTTGATCAGTCAATTTTCTATTGCTATTTGAGATACTGGAGATATTATTGTGGCAACTTTCAAGAATAACTATATAATAATTTTGCCGATTTTATATTTTTTTCATTTTCGTTCCAATTTTTTTTTTTTTGGTTATGGTTATTCTTCGTATTTAACTGATAATGGTATGGCAATATTGGTATTACATCTCTTTTTTACAAGTTTTATTATATTAAAAAATATATCAGATCCTGGTAGTAATTAATAAAAAAACAATTTATTTTCAAATTAAATTTATGTCCTTTAATAATTAGTTGGTGAGGTTATAGTTGAATGGATTTTACTCCTTTATATATCCCAAATTGGATACGTGTCTACGTGTTCCGCTTAAGGGAGGGTTATGCTAAAGGTTACCAACAAGAGTGGGAAGATAGAAAATTATTCTGTGGGTCAGCTGCAAAATAAACGTCAACCCACACAGGCCGATATCGAACCGGCATTCCCTAGCACGCTCCAATGCTCCAGTAATCTTGGACAATCTGGCCTCTACGCTCTAGGCAGGATTTTCAACCACTAAAAACAAATATGACATTAAAAAACTGTTAACATGTATATGGTTAAAAATTTGTATTTCGAATCTGCAAAACACCATTTTTAAATGTATTTTTTTTTAAGTTTATTTAATTCACAACTATACATAATATTTTACAGCTAGGGAATGTGAAGTGATATAAAAATAATGTCATGAAGTCTAATACCATTCAATGATACTTCTCCATAGAAATTGAAATTTGAAAATGAATTTGGGAAATCTGTATTCCAGATCCTTCGTAAACCCTGTCTTGTATCCGATAAGTCCGATAACCACCAACACGATGGTTCTTGAATAGATGGGTATGTGTTTCGATGATTTGAGACTTTATCAACGATTTTGTACTTATATATGACAGGTAGCCCGGCAATATATCTATATTTTTTCCTGTACGCAATTGTATTTTATTATCTAACAATGCATTCGTATATATGCGTTCAATAAATATGATTTTACGAATGCATCTACCGATAGATTGTCATTAACATGTTACATGTTTTTAATTTTTACAATGTAGTTACTTTGAAATTCGAAGCTTGTATACTTTATTTTTGAATGACATTTGTTTTTGATAGTTTACAGTTAATTTGAAATGTCTACGTAAGTTTAGGTATGAAGATCAGATTTTCGATTTTTTTTTTATGACTTTTATACATTTTGTATAGCACTATTAGAGTCTATTAGAGCAATGTCTACCTATGTTGAATTTTCGCCTTGATTCGTTAAAAACCTCGTAGTGCAATGGAGTAGGATGTTCTATCTTTGATTTTTCCTAATTTTTTTTTCAATTATCTGGAATATGTATTTTCTTCGATATTTCTTTATATTTCGATAAATTTATATCAGCAATATTCTCAGTATTTATTATACATTTTATTGTTTGAAGAACCTTGATGTTGTTAATTTTGACCGCCTATCTGTAATGGCACTTTTAGAATATGTGAGCATAATTTTCAGACCTTATGTAATATCAGTGAATTATAGAATTAAATTAGTGAACTTTTAGCGTTATACGTATTTTATGTCATTGAAACAGTTCAATTATTTCTTCCTGTTTTCCTTAATTTATTTGTTGGACGTCTTCAAGAATAATTCCTGTATTTTTCCTTCTTTTTTTAATTTCTTTGATTTTTAAATTTTTATTTTGACTGATGTATGGCATCAATGAAAAGTTTTCTAAATTATTAATATTTTTATGAGAATCTAGTGTTATATTTAGTTCCATGGTGGGTACGATGAAAGGAGGAGGGCTGGTGTGACTTCGGTCGTGGTTTCTGGCATACCACTGCAGGAATTTATTTTAAATTATAACTTTTACAAAAGTTATTTCTTAATATAGTCTCTGTAGTGTTCCAAGTTACTGTGGTTACCAGTTAGAACTTTTTTTAGGCTAGTCTCTGTTGTTGACTACATTGGTTGATGTGATAGGATTATCATAAAAAAATGGGTGTGGAGTAAGGAGTTGGTGGTGTTTGTATTTTCTTTCTATTCACTATATGGCATTAACATGTATATACACTTTATTTTTCCCTAGGAAGCTGTTTACAACATATATATTGATACAATGAATGCTAAATTGGTTGCTCGAACTTTTTGAATTGTAACTAATCCATTTTAGGTCAATTAAAGCTGATTTTTTTTAGTATATATATTTTTTAATCTGCCATACTTTTGCAATGGAATTGTTAAAATTTTTTAATGAGAAACGTTATTGAAAATACTTTTTTGAAAACTTTTGAAATCGGAGTTTCGCAACTGAATTTGGAAAATTAACATGGGAAAGTGTCACAGTTAATAATATATTAAAAAATCTGTTTTTACTGCGAGGATTAATTTCAATACAAAGGTGGATGGTAACTAAAAGGTGTGTGCGTGAACTCCACCAGATTTTTTATATTGTTTCTTATTGATAATTATTATGTTATTTTATTATTAGTTGACTATTGTAGTTTTTAGTTTTAATTTGGGCTCATTACCATATACAGTCTCATTACTTATTAATAATTTATGCATTTCGTAGGTGTTCGTAAGAACGATATTCATCTGTATTTAACAATTTAAAAACAAGTTACTATTACATGCCACCACAAATTTAAGTAAAAATAATAATTTTCTTTTACATTTAATTTATACTGTTGTGGTGAAAATTAACCATAAACAATCATACCTTCGATTTTGTTTAAATAAGTAATTACTTTATTTCTTTAAAAATATTATAATCTGCCACAAACTTGGGCAATGAGTAATAGTGGTAATTGAACACTTTCATGCATAAAATAAAAAAATGAAATAAAATGAGTAAGTAAATATTAAACAAAAAGATATAAATATAAAAATAAATAAAATTTCTATATGTACATAAACAGAAAAAATAAATAAATAAAATGAATATAAACAATATAAGTAAAATAAATTATATGCAATATTTATAATCTCGACATAAGGATCCCCGAGTTCTCTCTATCCCCACGCAGAGTGCAGCCTTCAAGATACACTCTACATGAGTGGAGCATCTATGATCAATTTAGTTATTCATATTTCATGACGTAAAAAAATTAAAATTAATAAATTAAGTAATTTATCTCCATAATTTTTGAAATAAAATTATTTGAAATTGAAATTATTTGTACGTTTATTTCATCATATATATTTTTTTTTTAAATGTGGTTTAACTATAAGATCCAACTTTCTCATGGTAGAAATAAATCAGGTCAGCAACAACGTATACTAACTTAAAAACTTTACGCCGTTTTCCAATTTCTGGCGCTTTAAAATATTGCTTGATTAACCTATCTTGAATCTCCTTTTCTCGTTTTAAGTAAATATTTCAAAATTTATATAGGACCTCGCTCATCGGGGATTTTAGTCTGGTGGTTTCAGCCGTGAAGGATTGCCATTTTTTTTTTTATCATGATCTCATCTTGTAAGATTGTGACATGGTGTACATTGACTAATATATTGTCAAGAGCGGGAGTGGCGGGTTTCACGACGTTTTCGGTTTTCAGACGGTTTTTAAAGATTTTTCGATTTAACTATATTAAGTCTCCTCTTCCCGTTTTAAGCAAATATTGCAAAAGTGTTATAGGACCTCGCTCTCTGGGGATTTAGGTGACTTTCGCGGCCAGTTTATGATTTATAGATAATTTTTATGATAATGATATAAATTATCTACAAAAATACACAAAATTATAATTTAATTTTGTGGTAGTATGTAATAGTAACTTGTTTTTAAATATGGTGCTGGTATTAAACAAATAATAAGAGATAAGACTTTATAAGGCTTTATAATAATAAGTAAGTTTTAAATCACTTTAGTCTATTTATATTTTAGGTGTTATTTTGAACATTAGTGACCCATCCATGTGGTCCAGTATGTTTTGACATTGATATATATATTTATTTGAACAAAAGAAAAAAGGTTTATCTTAAAAACCTTTTCATACTGCTGCAGACCACTCAACTATTAAATGTACACACTAAACTATGGCAGATACTACATACAATACTATAAGTATTGTTAAAATATTTGGAATTTTTTTAGACCTATTTACCTAAAAAATATTACATCAAATAATTGAATTTTGTACCTATGTTAATGTTTAGATATTCCTATGTGACTTGAATTTTAACAAAAACAAAGTGTTTTCATGAACAACTTTTTTTTTCTTTTCAGGTCAGTAAAAGGATATAACGATGCAATGGTCAACTTAAGGAAGGTATTTGTATTTTTGCACTATTATTTAAATTTTTTTAGAGAACTGCTAAAAATACTGCGCTATTATTTTTATTTGATTACAAACTCTATCGAAGAAGTTCATAATTTTTTAAGGTTCAGTTTTTCAAATAAAATATATACATAGTATATTACTTAATTTAATTAAGTATATATTTTAGAACACATATTTCAAAGTTTTAATTATAACAAATATTCCCCCTTAAGATATAATCACACTCTCCTCAAAGAATAAGGCATGGTTTTTAATTAACCGAAGATTTATGAATGTGGTTAGCTATATAAAAAATGCACCCCATTAAATCATCCATCGTTAAGCCCTAATCAAGATGATAAAACTTTAAAGCAACTAAATCAATATTAATGAAATTGCAAAGTATCAGACTTTGTTTTATATCCCATTAACAAGCTATTAAGTTAAGCTATATGGTTTAACTGAATAAAAAATATTTATAATATGGAATCAATATAGATTATATGTAATATAGAATCAGAAATTCGTGTCTAAATGTAAGTAATTTATCCAAAATAGTGATTTTCGAAACATTAACATATGTTTCGAATTATATATTTTAAGATGAGATATTTGGTTCCTATCAGGGAGTTCTGGCTTTTATGCGCAGTCTCTTTTTATTATTTCTTCAGGCATTAATAGTTCCAGGTTTAATTCCTGTGAGAAATTGGGGTCAAATTATGATTAGACTAAACCCCCATGAAATTACTATTCCGAAAAGCTATAAGTATGACTAAAGAACGTCAACAGATTATCCACTGCCAACCCCAACTTCCTTCAGTGTTTTGTCTGGGTTTGTGAATAAAACATGAATATCTCATGCATGTTGCAAGTAGCGGCCATCCGACTAAGACATGCTAACAGCCCAATATGTTTCAGGCCTTGCTGGTTCCACCTCAAAAATTTATTTATAAATAAGTAATTCTTGTTTATTTGAATTCAATGCCGATCTGCTTACACCACCCCTCCTCTTTCACTATTATTTGTCATCGCTGTATCGTTTCTTTGAAATTGTCTTTAGATTGTTTTTTTATAAGCTGTTTTAATCCTTATTTCACATATACAGCATGAATCGAAAATATTTTAAAAAATGAATAAATATACAAAAATTATTGTTCGGATATTGGAAATTCCTAGAACAAAAAAAACATAATTAACAGTTACGTTGACCACTTCATAATCAAGTAATTAAGAACAGAAAATAATCCTATAAAAGCAAACCACAGTACACATCACATGAAAAAATTTTAAAAAACCTTGAAAAATATGGGAAGTTTCTATTCTCTGTTTTGACTGGCAAATGAAACGTTTTTCTTGAAAAAAAAAATATTATTATTTTTTTTTAGGTTTAAGTAGCAATAATTTTTACTTCCACTCACCTTATATATGAAATATATACTAATGCAAAGTATTGCAATTTTGAAGAAAACCAAATCGAGTTTTCCATTTCCATGGTTTTGGGGGTTCCCCGAGTCGAAATAAGCATGACTCCCAAAATTGTCTGTATTTGTGAGATCTTTTCATATGACAATTGTTTTATTAATCTAACTTAACATACATATACGTGACCCTTTCAATTGGCAGATTTTCTAGCTACATAAAATCATTCATGATATGTTCAACATTGAATCTGTAATAATTTCTGTAAGAATTACCAGAATAGTTAAATTTTATTAAACTACTATATTTTTGCAACGAGAAATATTATTAAAACTACTTTTCTGAATGCTGTTCAAATTTGAGTCAGTAAATTTGTCATGTAGAAGACTTCTTAGAAAAAAATAGTGCGAGATAGTATTGAACACAGTGAATAATAAAGAATTTTTCTGTTTCGAAACGAGCGAGAATCAACTTCAACTTAAATAAAATTTGTATAATGCTATTGTTAAAAAAACATAAATAATTGTAATTTTTCTGTTGTGGATTACTTTTCGAGCCTTCTGTCTTGGAACTAAAAAGGTAGAATTTACAATACTCTTATCTTTCCTAATGTTTTATATATATCCAAATTCTGACCACTTAATTTAAGAGAAGAACTCCTTGAAATTTATGGAAAATATTGACTGAAGAAAGATGGTTTAGCCGTTTGTGTGTAAATGGCTACACCACGACGAATTACGTGAAAAGCATCCGGTAAATATGATTTATGTGATAGCATTACGGTGAATAAAATGGATGTTTAATGTAGAGTTTATTAATCAACGAATTTCTACAAAATAATGAGTGTAAAGTCGATTGGTAAATATCTGAAGGGTGGGCTGGGACGTAGGAAGAAGGATTGAGCTATGACTGATCTTGAGAATTTTGGTTTGGATGATGGCAGCGATTGATGGTTCAGCATCGAACCTTCCGCTTCGGCTTCGCTTTTTGTTTATTTATTTCTGTCTACAAAATTCTGTCAGTTTTGACGTGTTTAAGTTCTTCCTATTTATAAATTAGGAAAGAATATTTTTAACCGCGATTTATTTTAAATTCATACTTTATTTTATTAAATCAAAAGTTTGACCCTGTGAAAGCCTCATTGTTATATTCCAATTAAAGTTTGGCCGAACACCTGGAGCCTGCGGTCTGTAAATTTACTGCGGCCTCCTCAATTTGAACTAAAGGACGGTGAGGGAGTATGGGGTCGAAGGGGGGCAGACAAATGCCGGTGGCCTGCCGTGGACCAGGCATTCTTCACTGTTCCACTGCACGGCATTAATTCTCTGTTAGTGCCTTGATCAATCCTCAGCGCTGACTGATTGACCAGATTCAGGTCGCCTCCTCCGGTACCCTATCTCTAGTATGTTCTGCCAATCTCTTGGGCTATGTGATACCATGGATTCTAAGCTAAATCGATGAAGTTAGATGGTGGTTAAGTATCTGTATATATTAAATAAACATCTCAGTAAATAATTATTTTTTCTTGCAATAATTTGAAGATGTAGCGAAAAATTAAATTGAAAAGGGAAATGAAAATAATCCGTGAAAAATAAAAACAACCGATTGAACTTAAACAGACTTCCCAGCGAACTAATGACTCTCATGTCAACATCTCTACATATACTTTTTTTTGTTATTTTTATATTTAAATATGAATAGAAATCAAATTAAAATACTAGTAAGTAGTTTAGACATTTGCTTTTGTAACTCGTAAGTTTAACAGATTTATGATTATTAAAACATTAAATAAATAAAAGTTATGACTTAAAAAAATATAAGCACAAAAAAGACCTTCTACAAACAAAAAATATAATGAAACAAACCAATCTCATTAATATATAATGTGCTAAATGCATAAATTCTAGTCTAAAGCCAAAAAATATATTCTATTATAGTTATAATATTCCCATAACATACATTATCACGGGAGAAATGTAGTATTGTTGCATACATTTGCATATGAACAATTGTTACTAAAAAAATTATATTAAGCTTTACGTACTCTCTCATTTTCGATATATCTTGAACTTAATGCAGATGTATTATTGGCGTTCGTGTTTCTAACAACTTTATTCGTGCAGTAAAAAAAACCAAAATCCCCTCAAAATCATGAGGAAGTGTGAATAAAAGTGCAATAATTATCTACGTTATTGTTTAATTTATAATATTAATACATGAAATGTTTAGCTAACCTTGAATCAAATTAAACTTAAAACTACTTCAAAATTAAACCAAATACCCTCTAAAACAAGCAATCTTACATGAAAAATTAATCTGATTAAAAACTTAACATTTTCTCTATAATTAAAAAGGTATGAGGAAGTTAATTGCATAAAATGATGTAACATTCCTATTATGAAGACTGGAATTCAATTTTTAAATTTCTTAAAACTGCCTCAATTGGTAGTAAAAATATGCGAGGTAAAAAGGAGTATTAAAAATATTCTTCGAAGCAAAATAATTTTTTTTAAATTTCATCTAAACGTTCACATAGTTTTTTATTTCGACATTGACGCACTTATTATTATAGAAAAGAAAAGGTTTCTGACATGACCAATCCAGTCAATGTTGTTTGGCTGAAGCCAAAGAAATGAACCATAACTGCCCATTTTTTTTCTTCACAAACATACTATCATTTCTTTGGTTCTTATCTGATCATAATTATAGATTAAAAATTAAATTAAAATTTCCAGTAAAACTGAAAGTTACTCCTAATTTTCACAATACTTTCTTGTCGGGATCTTAATCTTAACAAGTAGTAAATTTCACTATCGCTCGCAAACTTGTAGCATGCCTATTGGCTAAGTGAACAACCCATTGGCTTAACATGTTGCCCGGTCACCAAGCCTATTCCCAACACGCATCGGCAATTTTCCCTCCTCACGCCACCTGACTGTCGTTAGAGAAGTTTATTGCGTAAGACCCAACTAACCTATTGGACCTTCCTCAAGGGCATACCGTTTGTCATTCAAGTTATTTCTGTCTTAAATAATTTGCTTTTCTAAATTATAGCAGCTGTCTCGTTTTCACTCTATTCATTGGCATGATTCAGTGCTGAATCAGGTGGATAGAACACAGTACTGACCATAGTCTCACCTGATTAAGTCATATTTCATAAATCGAGGTAACTGGCCTTTAATGATACTCATTTATTTTATTCAAATTTTACGTTGAAGATAGATGAGTAAAAATAAAAAATATTAATTGAAATATCTAAAATTACATCCCTATAGTTAATAACTAGTTTTAAGGCATGTTACATTTTTAGTATCAATTACTTACTAATTTTTAGACTGATGTGACAATAACTATAACTACTAACCCCTAAATATAAAAAATCACTAGAGTAAAGCCAATAAGTGGGGTCCATCAATGTGAACAAGGGCGTCGTATTAAAGATGATATTAAACCCTATATTGGCATGAGGGAGCACAAGGGTGGAAGAAGATAATGGTTGGCAATACACCCCTCAACTAGCTCGTTTGATTTAATATCTGTTCGAAAATTAATTCTTGCACATATAAGTTGAATAAAAACAAAAATCACAATGCTCGGTTAAACATGAAAAAATGAGGTTCATTTAATGCAAAGTAATATACTTCAACCATGAAGAATAATTGTTTGCAACAATACACAAAACAGTAAGTTTCTATTACTATCAAAACTAGACAATGTCTCTTCTTGTATAAGTTGAAATTAAAAAAACAAGTCAACTTTACTACTA
>NW_027109698.1:1651973-1655316 GCF_000696795.3 Halyomorpha halys
TTTGTTATATATTAAAATCAGTGTGCCGCGGCTATCGTTCACCACATGGCGCGCCATAAGGCACCCCCCGAACCCGTCAAACAATCGTACACTCTATCCACTTAGCAGCTTCACAATATAATAGACTGAAATATATTATCTCCTTTTATGAGATCTATTATACTCACGAAGAATTAAAAAAAGAAAATATACCAGATGTCAGATTATTGAGAAATTGGTACGTGATGTTATTTTGTATTATAGATAAACGTATGTAATGCACTAATTGATTTAACTCTGTAATTTAATTATTGATAATTCGGTTTTGGAGGCTTTTCTAATAATCTATTATTATATATAAATTTTTATGAGTTATTATCCTCATCAGTGGTATGTTGAATAATAAACTACGTTATTTTGTTTCTATGAATGGGTATCAGGTTGACAAACTAACGTATTAACTAAATTGTGGAACAAGTGGTTTAATTTCTGGATTATTATTGTAGCAAATATTGATTATCTTTGTTTCAATTCGTTATAATATAAATGGCTCTGGATCTTTGTTTACTTTTATTTAAATAAGTTGTAGTAGTTTTTAACTAATATAAAGTATATAATCTAAAACTATTCTTAAACAGATATTTAATGAACAGAGTATTTTTACCCCTGGGTGGTTGGCTTTAGTTCATCCCATACAGCCAAAAATTAATAAACTATATTCTTTGAATTCTCTGTAGGGCAGTTTGCTTCGGACCGTTGTTTCTACTATTATTAATTAAGTTAAATATATCCGACTTATTAATATATAATACCATAACTATATCTGTTATACATTTTCATTTATAGATTTCAAACATTTACGGATGTAACATATTTTTGCATAGTCTGTTACTTTTAATATAATATTATAAATAATATTCTGCTTTGTTCCTAGATCGTTGAACAATTTTTCTCGTTTTTATTTATATGCTAGACATTCAAGTATATTTTTTCAGGATCTCGTTTACTTATTTATTGAAACATTTCAGTTGTACTTATTTCGTGAAGGTATTTATTGGAAATTCCATGATTTATCCTTGATCCAATATAAGGTTTTGAAATATTTTTTCCTATGTTTGCTTGTGAGAACCACGGTTTTTGGATAAGGATATGTATGTTTATAGAACTGTCCGGTGGGGTTCTCCCGATATTGTTTTTGGTTCAATACTTTTGGTTTCAGGTAATTTATGTTGACGTCTCGACAATAGATTAAGCAATCAAAGGAAAAGGATATTTCAGGTTAGGTTACCGTGGTGTATCATCTACTAATTGTTTCAAAAGGAATAAACTATATATGAGTCGTGTATTGAAAAAATTGTGTCATTCATCCTATTCGCATAAAAAATAATTTTCATTGAAATACTATTTATTTAATTATTTGTTATTACTGAAATGCTTTTAAAAAGTTGAATATGCTTGTGATTGGCTACTTTTAACTGAAAAAGGATTAGCCATAAAGCTATGAATAAGTTAAATCTCCAGATTTGGCTTACACCTGTATTGTTTAATTTTTTTTATTTCCTTTCTGACCATTTCTGATATAGAGGGAGGCAGGGAAGTTTGTCCTTTTGTATTGATTATGTTTTTTATTATTGTTATTACCTTCAACATAATCATTTCTGACAGATGGGGGTTATCAAGGGGTAACCATCTATTTTAATAAGAGTGAGGGGTCAAATTTTATCCCAGGGGGTGCATCGAAATGAATGTAATTTTCTTTTTGCATTGAACTGTTTATATCATTAAAATTCCAATATTGACTTATGTACATACTGACCAGTACGAACATCTCCTCAGATGATAAAGAAATCTCATCATTCGTACAATGTTAATAAGAACCTTACCAAGCACATATCCTTGTTAGGGGAGGTGGGATTGATAACTCTACAAACCAACACTCTATTCCATGTTTATGATATTAAAATAAAATATTTAGAAACAAAAGGAAAGTTCAGCCTTATCAGTTATCCCCCACTTATGGTTTGGTCTGCGCGATTTAATGCAAATTATATTTTATTTCTTATCCAGCCAACAACTTTACATTGCACTTTTATCCTTTGCGGTGCTAATACTTATAGTTATACCAGCATTTCGATCCTTTAAAGAATAATGGTTATTAGTTCAAGGTTTTAGGTTTCCAAAAAAAAAAATTTTTTCTAATCTCCTTTACTGTATATATATATATATATATATATATACACACCTACGTATATAATCATGTAACTGGTGCCAAAAAATAAAAATCCGGATAAGATAATTTTAATGGAGTAAAATATCTTTAACTGGTAATTAATATTATTTCGTAAACCATATATATTTGAAGAGCAGGATAAAAAAAAAAATTAATTTTAATATAGCTTGATAGCACGGCCATTAATATAGTAGGGTCGGGATGACGTCATACATTTAAATAATCAGGTACGTCTTATGCTGACATAAAACATACTAGTGACGCATTTTATCCAAGGTTACAATCTCACCCCAGAGGAAAATTATTATATAAATTTCCAGACGTCATTTTCCAGACGCTGCCTTTATGGAATTCAATTATGGAGAATGAAACAAACCCTTCTAACCACATATTCATTTTAACAAAACGTAAGGCCACTGTCCCGGGAGCTCAAACACAGTCTTCTGTAAACAAACCGCAATACATACATGAATAATTGCCTTTGGAAAGCTTCAGAACATTATTTACTAATTAAACATTTTATAATAAAGAAACAAACAGCATAATAAATCTAAAACTTGGGAATTATTTCGATGGTTAATCAAAATAAATAATTTTCAAATCTTAATTGATGTTATAAATATTTTATATACAATGATATTAGCAAAATTAGGAATATAAAGCATGTCTTCGGCATATATTTATGATAATAGTTACTTCTTAATAAATTAATGAATCAGTAATTGATAATGAATCTTTTAATTTTTTTTTAAATTATTAATTTTTCATGGTGATTTGCATTATAGTCCAGTTATTTTGTCTGATTCGTTCGGTTATTCTATGGTGAAAGAAGTAGTAAAAAAAACTATATTTCCACTCCCTGTGAATCCTAAATGTACATTGAATGGGCCTCCGAGTATACCTGAACACTGAACTGTTAGACAATAAACGCTTTCTTAACGATTTCTCAGGGCTTTGTAATCTACTTTTGTTGCAAAATGCATAATTTATTTTCCGTTACGTCCAACGTTCTCTTCAAAAAATTCGCTGTACTTTTCATTGTTGTTTCATAAAATGGATACAGAAATCTCCCATCTTTAGCTTTTCAGGTTTGCAACATACAGAAAAACCGTCAGTTCGCCGCAAGTTCGGTAC
>NW_027109698.1:1656365-1679878 GCF_000696795.3 Halyomorpha halys
TTTTCACATGTAGTAATAATGACAACTAATTATATTTTTGAAGTTATTTTACTAATTTTTTATATTTATTATTTTATGAGTGCCAACGTTTTGAAAATCATAATAGTTCATTCATTAATCCTTGTTTCTGTCGGTGTAAAACATTTTTAATTTTCCTCGTCTATGTTTACATGTAATTGCCAAATTGAAATCGATCAATTTGTGTTAAAAGACAGTTTAAGGTCGAAATGCGTAAACAAAAAAATGGGAAAAAAACAGAAAACTTTATACTCAGGTTATGCAATAAATACCAAATTGATGATAGATTTATTTTTGTATTCCACCAGAATAAAAAAAAAAATTGTAATTATCTGTTAAACTAGATTTTCTCACCATCCAATTATAGCAATCTTTTTCCGGAATGCGTTAATCTTTTTTTTTGTTTTTATTTGAATTTAAATTTTTCAAGACTCCCATAATTTGTAACCAGAAATGGGATAGAAAATTATCTAAAGTTTGATTATTTGAGCGTTACAATAATTAGGTTGGGACAAGCTTAGTCCAATTTTTTTCTTCTTTTCTTTGTAGAAATAGTCCTTTGGAAAGCGTTAAGCTATTTTTAATCTAACTCAAATTTGTTAAAATACTCATAATTTGAGTTTAAAATAGGCAGAGCGGTGCTATTAATATAATAAGGCCTTTATTACTCAAATTGGTTGGATTATAATAAAAGTGAATAGATGAATCATTAGTTGATGTGATTAAATTGTCTGAATTTTTTCAATATGTATCACCAAATGGTAGTTATATTAGAGTGTAATTTATTTAAGTCTTTAATTTTTTTATTTTTTTTTTATATGAAACGTTTTCCTTGGAAGACCCTATCCCTTCTCCCCTCTGACACGAAAGAGAGAAAATACCCTGTACCAGTTAAGGCGAATCCTATTATGGTAAGGAGGAGGCTAGCCTAACGAGATATCGGAAAATAATGGTGAGGTACTATAATGCTTTGAAGGAGGCGGGAAATTAGCTGGGATAAATGCAGGGCCGGTTCCGTGACTAGAATGAATGGTTAGCGCAATCTGAATCTATTTAAATGCTCCGTCTTCATTTCCATTGGACAGGTGTTCAATTACTTATCTCGTGTGCTTCTAATGTAGTTTAGTGATATTACGTGTCAGGGGACAACTTGCACGCGGTGAGCTATCGTTGTCTATGCGTAAGTTTTATTCATTACCCTTGTCCATTACAAAAAATAATGTCCTATGAAGATTGTAAAACTATGTCTAAAGGTCTCTTAAACCCAAATAAATATTTACTCTGTCTACATATCCTGAATTCAGTTAACGACAGAAAAGGATAAAATTGCACAAAGCGATATAAACAAATATTTCTAATCTTACAGATTTTTATGTAATTTTTTTTTTAGTTATTCTAGGCCTCAAAATATTGGACTCCTGTCCGAAGTTCTTATGGAGTCCTGTGAAAAATGGGGCAGTTAGTGTGTATGAAACATTTTATTTTGTATCTATGGTTCGCAAAAATGCAAAAAATGATCTTAGTAACCAATTTTTTCTATTGTAAAACGTTAAAATAAAATAAAATGATCCATCAAAATAGCCGAGTTGCTTAAAATATCAAAAACCTTATAAAAAAAACTGTTACTTTAGAAGAAACCCTTACTTTTTTTCCAAACCGAGCTCAAATCGGATCCCTCGCCAAAAAAAAAAAAATTATTTGTAATTTTTATAAATTTTGTTTCTTGGTAACAATGCCTAGTAGCGTTTAAAACTACGAGTCCTGTAGAAATAGTTAGGATATGACGAAACCGAACTCACAATCTGCAAAAAAAAACAACAGATAATCCAGATTTTTTATGAAAATTAAATCAAAATGTTAAAAATTCCGCCAGCATTACCTTTGAGCTTTTTCCAATAGTTTCATTATTTTGTTTTGTTTTACATGTACAGTGCTGATAAAGTGTTTTTCATAGTGTTAAAATGGTTTAAAAAGCAAAAAGCATAACCTTGATTTCTAACTCCACCATTTTTTTTTTATTTTACTATTTCAGGACCTCGTATGACTTGACTGGTTTCTTAGTTTAGAAATTAAATCTAAAGATATTAACTGTCATAAAATCACAGTCAATGTTAGGTACCTAATTTGGCTTAACTAACATATCGCACTAGTATTTCTAAAGTGACATAAGTCTAAAACTTACATTTCTGGAAATGTGACACTCTTCCCTATGGAGGAGGAATAGCATTAAGGCAGCAAGAGTGACACAAGTGCCCTCCAGCGCACAAGATCTGAAGCTAAATTGATACAGATTTGATGATTCATAAAGATATATTTACCAATTTCTTTCATAGTCATAACTCAAAAACAGCGATTTTTGAGTTGTGTCACTTTAGAAACACTAGTGCGATATGTTCCTTCCCTATCTCAGAAACAATATGACTTAGAAAGAGAATTTATATTAACCACTGTGTTGGTAAATTTAATACAAATTTGATAAGAATGCATTTCACCAAACCCCCTAATTTTCTAAATTTAAACTAAAACATGGAATTATACATTTTTTCACCTCTTCCACTCCTCCCACTTATGCTCAAATCCGATGCATAAATGGATGCTTCTTTCTTTTTTTTTAATCATTAGGTTTTGGTTTATTGTGACTGGACTATTGTTCATACTCGGACAATATGTTATTTCAAAGGAAAACTGTTTACTGTAGGATGTGTTTTATTCAAGGATGAGGGGATATTATTAATATATTTTATATATAGATCCGAAATTTTAGGTGGTATATCATTTATTTTATTCAGGTTATTTTATATAATACTTTACTTTGCAGAAAACAATATTTTTTTATTTGATTTTGTAATTATGCCTTTTCAATGAAGAAGTTTCTTTCATTTAATATATTCAATCCGAATGTTCCAGGAAAAATATTCTTAGAACCTTATCAAACTCACATTGTAAAAAATAAAACTATACAAAGATATATATGTTTTTTATAATTAAACAATTCCAATTTATTTATGTATTTATAAATGCCGTTACGGTTTTTTCATTGGCCTTTGTCACATCCCCTTTCCTCACTTCTTCACTAGTCATCTTATCAAAATTATTTGAAATTATAAATACAACTCTGTTGAAATTTTTCCTGGCATTTTTTTTTCTATCTGCGGGATATTATCATTAATATATTAATTAACATTACATTTAAATTTCATATATTAAAATCATGCATTACGTTTAAAAAAATAATATAAACTCATATGTCAGTTATTTTGTCCCTCTTTTGGGTGAAATGTATTTGGTATATTAAATTTTCAAAACTAATTTGGAAAAAGGAAATTTTTTTATTTTACTTTTTAACAATTTTTTTCTCCGTTTTGTCACTATTATACATATTTAATAAAAATAATATTTATTATTGTTGATATTTTAGTGCATTACATTCGATATTTTATTGAACTTAGTAGTTTCTTTAGTTTATTTAGCAGTTCGGCATGTGATAAATTAATTTTTTTTTGTCAGTATATTCTATTTATATTATTCTGAAAACCTTTTGGGGGTGATACAAAATTTATAATATCCCAACAATTTTATCCAAATAAAAAGTAAACAATTACAAATGTGCGCTAACTTTCCAGTCAATTACTTACTGTAGTTAAATGTATCATTAAACTATTAATGTCAGACAGTAAAAAACGACGAGAAACTACGTTTTCTAAATGGTAGTCAGTAGTTACATTTGCGAGCCAGTAGCAATCACCAACAGATGGATGTAGTAATTTATCATTTACTTATAACCATTAGTTATTTAGTTAGAAGCATTGAGTAACTGCTTTATTTACTATATGTGCTTAGAAATGTTCTTAATGATTAAACTTGTCATATTTCAAAGTATATCATTAAATTATATATTTATATTAGAATATAATCATATATTTTTACCGTGATTAAATTTAGTTTTGTAATTATATCATATCATACCAAGAAAATAAACAATATACCATGTATTTGAATAACTTTATGGTAAACTGTAGATAGATAACTAGATCTATTTGTTACGAAAATTGAAATTAATATGGAATTTATACTACTAAATATAATTAAATAAAAAAAACTGATGCTTTTCTTTATATTTGCATTTTTAGCATTTCTTTATGAAATTCAGGTAATAGTTAATCGGACGAGGTTCGCCATTCAAACGTAATAAAATCCGACAATTAACAACTAGGATAAAATATCAATGCTGGGATGGTTATTTTGAACTTTTGAGGAAATATACTTATTTATTTGCGTTTTATTACTTAAACTGATTAATTCCTAACAATTAAAAAAATGAAATATGAGTACACAGATATCATTTAAATAATTATTAGATTGTCTCTTATATACTAGAATAAATAGTGGATAAGAGACAAATTTAAACCTTAAATTGAATTTATCGAATTCCTCTCGTATTCAATCCTTACAATCCAAAATCCTTCGTAAAATCCTCAATGCTCCTTACTTTGTCACAAATAAAATCATACATGAAGGCCTTTAATGTTCCCTATGTAACCGATCTAGCCCGAACCAGACATCACTCCTTCCATTATAAACTCTCTAACCACTCAAACTCCTTTGTTTCTAATCTTGCATCCTCTTCCATTCCTGACAATCCTCCGAGGCGCCTGAAAAGAAGATGGTCACGAGACCAGCTAATGTAAAATGTCATTAGAGTGCTACCAATGGGTAGTTTCTCTACACGCCTGTAACACTCCAATTTAAATTAGATCAGATTTACTAAATGTTTTATAATGTACAGTTGTAAATAGCAATAAATAAATATATAAAAAAAAAATTGGATTTTAAGGTTTAACACAGAAAACACCTTTTAACTTAAATAACATATTTAAATATCTATGTAATAATAAGAACAAGTACAAAATATAAGATTTATTATAATGGTGACGCAGTAAGCAAAGAACCAAGAAAAAAGTTGCATCTTAATAAAAATATTATATCCAAAGAAGCTACAAATTAAATATGATATATAATTAAATCGGTGACCTGGTTCTAATTTCTAATTTCAATTTTTTTTTTTTTTTTATAATAAAATATTTAATTTAGTTAAACTTCAAAATATAACTTAAATTAACCTTTAATTATCTAAAATATAACCTATTTTAATTAGTTATTAGACGTTAATCTTTGTAGAATTTAAGATTTACTAAACTAAAAACTTCACACAAAATTTGAAAAAAATTGACATTGGCCATTTTCGGAACCAAGCCACCGCAATATACAATTTGCTACCATATCTCGTGAATGGCATGTGCTCCACGAAAAGTCCGATATTTGTTCAGGTCTTCATAGGCAGGAGGGATAGTCTCAAAAGATTTAAATGAATTAAGTTGTTAAAGAGTAATCTCTCCACCGGTTTTAATAGTAACAATAATATTTCTGTCACCTTACCACCTTCTAGCTTGGTAATAGAGGAAACGACGGTTATATCAATAATACCTCTGCACTTTGTAACAACATCACCACAGCCCGTTGTTAGCTATGAAAATGCCACTAATCAGCTAGAGGGCCACTGACCAACGTTCCTCTATGTCGAGGGGAAACAGAGTATTATTTGTAGATGGACTAAATTAATTGGTAGTGAGGGACATTTCACCTGCGTTCTCTTAACGAACAAACTATAGTTAGTAATGTACTACATGATACGAGCTAGTAATTTTACATAAATCCGCTTTTTTTTTAGGTTATTAATTGAAGTAGCACTCACTAACAGGAAGAGACAAGTAAAGAATTTAATTAAATTTACTTTGACGTTAAGGGAAGGAAGGAGTTGGAGAGACGTAAGCCGCTCAACCCTCTAAAACCGAAAGTAACTCTTCAGAGCACAACTGTGGGAACTGGTTCGTTTGTTGGTTTAACCACAACTCAAATGCCGGTATAAAGATAATACGTGACTTACGATATCTGTTATGGGCATGAAGCTTCGGTCTAACAGCCTAGAACCTGATGCGGGTACTGAACCAATATATCGTTCTTTACGTGAATCGTTCAACAAGATTGGATAAGTTATAATTTTTTTTTTTTAATAATTTATTTATTGTTATTTACAACTGTATACATATATGTACAACAAGTAAATTTGCTGTAGGTAACATAGTGACATGATACAAACATGTGGAGACTCTACCCACTGATAGAACTCCAATAACATTTCTAGAGGAGAAGATCTCGAGGCCATCTTCTTTTCAGACGCCTAGGAGGATTATTAGGTAATGAAGGAGAAGCCAGGTTAAAAACAAGTGGATTTGGGTGGTTGAGAAGTTTGTTATGGAATGAACGGTATCTGGATCTGACCAAATCGGCAACATAATAAATCAAAACATTGAGGTCTTGATGGATGACTTGATTTGTGACAAAGTAAGGAGCATTAAGGATTTTACGAAGGATTTTGGACTGTAGGGATTGGATTCTGGAGGAAGTTATAACTTAAAATTAAAATTATCTGTTCTAACTAATAATAGAGTCTCTTCCTTTTATAACATCAAGTAAACTATTCGTATTGTTTTCTTGCTGTACTGAGTATTGTTTTCTTATTTATTTGTTTTAACTTGAGTATTTTGTTAATTATATTTAATTTTATTTTGTTTCTGTTTGTTTATTGAAATTCACAACTGTATAAAACATGATTATAATTATTTTATTTTGTTTATTTATTGAAATTTACAAAATACAAAAAGTAAATGTGATAAATATTTCAGAACAGTTGATAATCTTGATAAGGAACCACCCCATGGTGATACCAATATAATTGCTTTAAATTAGAAGATCCCGTGACCGCTTTTTTTTCAGACGCCACGGTGGGTTATCAGGAATTGTTAAGGATGAGAGATGAAGAACTCATTAGTCAAGCCCATTGGCTTGGGTTAATTTTGGAATGAAGAGAGGTATATTCATTCCGGGTGAAATTTGCAACAAATGGAATGTGGAGGTCCTTATGGATGAGTTTATTTGTTACGTAATAAGGAGCATTTTGAATTCCATATGTCCAAATTAGTCTTATTGTTATAGTACCTTTAAGAGTTGTAGTAAATGGAAAACAAAAAGCGTTTGTCGAGTAGGTGTTTTAGTAGTCGGAGTCTACGAGCAGTTTCTTGTTTTTTTCAATCTAGTATGGGGATTCCAAGTAAGTAAAGGTGATTTAATGAAATTTGTTAGGATTTATTTTGAGTATCCAGTCGTAAATCTATTCTTCAATGAATGTTATGTGTGACAGCATAGTTTGTGATGTAGTAGGAGGGTTATTGTTTACAGACAATACACATGTGTCATAAGTTGTTAAACGTACGTTGTTAAGAGACTGCTAGGGTTGGTTGGGATATGAGCTGAATGAAGAGAGAATGAGATTTAGAATATTGCTTTGAGGAACACTGGTGAACTGAGAAAGGAGAGATAAGGAGGCTAGATTATGATTTACTTCAGAGGTTCTGTTAGACAGGAACGAATTAATAGGAAATATTCAGGGGGGAAGGAATTGATTTTATTTTATAGGAGTTTATTTTGATTTCTTCACATCATACTTGGGTGTCAAACTCGAATAAATGCTTATTCAGTGTCGAGAAAGAATCCCGTGGACTATACTTCCCGCGCTCCAATGTGGAAGATAACACCTCACGATAACACAATTGTATAGCAAAATCATTATTTACATTTATTTCTACATAATCATTAATTCATAAATTCGTTTTCTTGTTATTTGTTTTTAAATGTGTGAATGACTATATGAAGTTTTAATTAAGATAAGTCTGTAAATTTAAATAAAACTTGTATAATAAAATGAGTAATTGCGATAAATTACAAGAAAAGAGAAATATTATAGAGAAACAGTTAGCAAATAAAAATGGATATGGCTAATGACAAAATAAAATTAACTGTGTTATTAAAAAATTGATTAGGATATTTAGTTGTAATAAAAAAAAAAGAGAAAATATTATAACTTTTTAAATTTCTTAATGTTAGTATATATTTGGATAGTATTTACTGTAAAATCGTTTTTATTTCTATATACATAGATGTGGTGAAATTCAAAACCTTTTGTGAATGAAATTATTACATTGAAAAAATAATCAATTATGGTATTTTCACTATTTATTATATTATTGCTGATAGCGCTCGTTGGCTTTTTATTATTGCTCAAGGATATTATTTTTGGTATAAAAAAAAATAATAATAATCTAGAAATTCCTAAAAATATTGTTTTGCGATGCTATGGTGTTTTGAGTGGCTAAAACATTTGTAAAATATATTGAAATTAGGAATGTGCCATCGTGGGAGTTTTGAACATGATTGTTGAAAAATGTTCCGTAATAAGAATTTAAGTTCAGTGAGCAAAAGTTTAACCCGTACATTAAAAAGTTTAAGTAATCTTTTTTTCGTTCAATATTTTTGAAATAATTATTTTCGTTTGGTTTAATAGTACAATATGATCCAGATAGAGTTTTGGTCTTAGCAATTTGGTTTAGCAATTCTATGAAAATGATTTTCAATTATTGATAATGAAGGCTTAACGAACCCCAAAGTTCGATGCCGATACCACCAAACGCTCTCTGCATACATCCTTCCAGCAATGCCCCTCCAATCCCAATTCCACCAAATCAGTTTTAACCCAATCCTCCCATCTACGTTTCGGTTCACCCCTCGGACGTTTACCCGCTGGTTCCGTGCTTATTAACATTTTAGGAATCCGCTCGCCACCAAGCTCTACAACCTTACACCCCCATCTTATACCCTGCAATGCTATAACTTGAATTATATTTACCGGGTGTAGGTCCCTTGATTGATTGCTGTGCAGTCTTCTAAATTCTCCCGTTAATTCATCCTTTTTCGGTCTGAATATTTTTCGCAATACATTCGCCTTACATCCATAAAGAACAGTGGGAAGGATAATAGTTTTGTAAATTCTAATTTTTATGTTTTTCGATAGAAGGCGCAAGCTAAGCAGTTTCGAAATTTAAAAATAACAAGCATTTCCCGCCTTCGACCTAGCTTTCATTTCCTCATCAATTTCGTTTTTTCTAGTCACCGTAAAACCTGAATACTTAAACTTATCTACCTGTTCAAACGTATTTCCTCCTATATCCATATCACCGAAATTGCTCGCGTTTCTGCTGCTAACCATGTATTTTGTTTTATCCGTATTTATTTTAAGATCCATTTCCTTACTGGAGTTTATTAACGTAGTTGTATTTAGTTCTATAGTTTCTTTGTCCTCACCCAATAATTCATCAGCATAGCCAATAACGGGTGTTTTACCTCCGAAAGGTAAACCCTTTTCGGTATTCATCACACATTTAATGACGTATTACAGTGCTAGATTAAATAAGATAGGTTATAAAGAATCACCTTGTTTTAAACCCGGCCGAACCGATTTTCAACTATTGTTAATGTTTTTATGTAGCGATGTTTTAAATCGATTAATCACAACTGATTTCCAGTTCTAATGGCTCTAATTTCTTTTCTTTGTTTTTTAATTAAAATATTTTTTAACACGCACACACAAATAAATATTCAATTTGTATCTTTTATTAAAGTTTATTATATCTTCAAAGACTGCTAGTAGTACCACACCTCGATAATTTGATATTATATCCATAGATTAGGTAAATTTCCAGAGCAGATCCGTTCAGACATCTCTTTGATATAGGCCGTGGTGTTACGTTAACTTCGCCTTTTTGCAGCTGACAGCTCTTCGTTAATTTCTCGGCGCATGACAAACTCTAGTTTCACTGAAAAAAAAATTTAATTATTTTTTCTAAAATTGAAAAGATCTGTTGTTTTTTTGTAAAGAAATGATTATATGAGCTTACAAATTTATTTAAAACAAGAAACTTTAATCAATATTTGGATTGATTGAAGTTTCTCATTGCATTTGAGAATCTTCTTTATAAAAATATTCATAGACACAAATGAGCAAAACTTGTCAAATTTTCTATTCATGACTTTATTCTCAAAACATTAAATAATTATAACAAATAAGACAAGAAAAATATTAAAACGAATAGTAACTTAATCTCTCGTTCGTTTTAGTGATCCAGCAGTTACAATTAATATTTTAAATTACTGATTTATATATTTTTTAAATTCAGGTTATTAAATGCAGTTCAATACTGTTATTTTAGTATTTTCTTTTTTTTAAATGATTTACTTGTAGCCCATTAAAATAAAAAATGGTTTGTCCTGAACAAACCTAAAATAAATAATTATTTCTATTGTCCCATTAGTGTTGTGTGAGCTAAAGGTATTCTGTCACCATCATTTATGTAAACACTGTAAAGAGTTGGACAATCCTGCGGTACACCAGCGTCCATTCCTCGAGGTGTTGTCACTACATTATTTAATCAAACTGCAAATACCCTGTGCCTCTTTAATGGAGGCGTCGTCTCTATTGAACATTGTGGAATACTGCGAATATATAATGGAATAATGGAATTTATTTTTTTTTTTTCTCATGTATATTACCCATTTTGAATATTTAAATAAATTAAAAAAATAAATCGATTTACTTTTAACTTACAGATGCTTATATCATTTTATGAGGTGAAGATGTTCGGAAGTGCGGTCAGAAAATAGACACAAATAAACAAAACTTATTTTTAGTACCGACGTTTCGAACTGAGTTCAGGCCTTTCTCACAGCTAATAAATAAAACGAGATACCAACCTTTATTCAATGAAACATAAAAATAAAAACAAATTTGGAAGTATACATAACAATAAATTAAGTAGATTGTAGTTTTTTCGGGTAACCTGTGTACCCCTAAAGTCTGAATTAGATAAGCCCCGAACAATGTAGGCACTACAAGCGCTCTCTGTGGGGAGAAGAAGAAATGTGTGCATGATAGAGACATATTTTTTCAAGAAGCAATCATGCTTTCTTCACTCTTATTGGTAAAAAAAAGTGTGTAGACATCTTATAGTGTTCCCCAGCGGCAGAGGAGAGGGTTTTATTGGAATGCGGAGAGAAGAAAGGAATCATGGAGTAAGTCCACATAATTCAATATTGTTCTCAACATCTATCATCATCAATAGGCAGTATCTGCAGTTTTTCTAGACCCATGATAAAATTAATTAACTCTTTTTAACAATAAATGTTCTCATTGATAATACACTACCTGTAACTTATGCAATAGTATTTTCTTTTCTGTTAATTATGTTTAATTTCTCGTTAAAAATAATTATATACAGTCCACTACAAATTTAACCAGCCAATCAAATGTGAAGGAGCGCCTGGCCTTCAGTTGAAGGTGCACTTCACACAGTAGTTGATACTAATTGAAAAGTATCTATTAGTATAAACTACTATCTACTTAATGTATTTTAACGTATATTTCCAATTTTATTGGTCATTGTTTTATTTTTATTTTTATTCTCCACTCCCTGATGAAGGCCTGAATTCAGATCGAAATATCTGTAGAAATAAATACATTTTGTACATTTGTGTATCCTTACTGACCACACCCGAATATCTTCTCCTCTTATCTATCTACGGTCAACTATTAACATCTCATTAAATATCTTGTTATTATTTTATATGAAATTCATAGGAAAGGATTGCGAGATTCATAGGATTATTGCGATCGTGCAAAAGTTCGAATCCAATAATTAGATCTTGTGAATGAAAAAGTACTCTTCCTTGTTTTAATTTTTTTTATTTTATATCATTAATAAACAATAACAACGTTTCGGGGTTGTCAACCCATCATCTGCTATCAAAAACAATTTGTCAAATTCATACCAAGCATACAACATTAATCAATATATCACAATTTATTTTTAAAAAGTATTAAAACAATTACCAAATTAAACATCTATCTAAAATTACATGTTGTTTTATCCTAATTATTATAACTATTGCTAATAAGAACATAAAATTTTTAATAACTAAAAAACAAGCATATTATAAATAACGAGATACAAAATACCCTCCTGAAACCAGGATATCTTTATCATTTATAGCAAATAGATTAAAGCCAAGTCAATTCTCCTACCTATGTTCCTCAAAAGATGACTAATTTAATAACAATATTTTTGTTAAATGTTAAACCATATAATACTGTATTAAATTTATTATAATCTCCAATACTATTATACAAATTAAATTACTGATTTATTTAATATGTCTATGTAGTGTGTACATACATTTTTTCTATCTGTCTTAAAATTGATAGCGTTACCTATGTTTTTGTGATATATATATTACATCTGTTATTTTTCTATTTCTGTATTGATTTACTATGTATAAAATGTTTATACATTATGCTGTGTTGAGCCAGTGATGTTGTGTTTTTTACATTTTTACAATTATTCTTATGTTGCTCAACTCTAGTTTTTAATTTTTTAGAAGTCTTTCCAATGTACTACTCATCTTCACAATTCTGGCAATTAATTTTGTAAATTAAATTTTGTTTATCTTAATTATCAATTTCATCTTTCATATTGTTGAGATAATCACCTAATTCATTATGATTGAATAAACCTAATTTCAGATTATAATGGTCATATTCCACTAATCAATTATTACTAATTTAATTTTAGCCATTAATCCTGGTATATAGAAATTAAAACAACGAAGAGTACTTTTTCATTCACAAATTTTAATTTGTGTTTTTAATATTGATTCTATAAAAAAAAAAAAATATGCGATAAATGGTTAGGAGCAGAATGAAAATTTTAGTAAATGATATAATTTTATATTTCTGCCTTTTATATTATACTTAAAAAAATGTTGAACTTTGCAACGAGAAATAATATTAAAATTATTTTTATGAACATTTGAAGTTTGGAAAATTGGTACAAGAATGTATTGCCATATTGAATAGTATAGAAATATCTGTTCTGAAACTAGCGAAGATTAATTTCAACGCTATAATGTTGTATAATACGTAGAATATTAAATAAAAGTTAAGTGATGCGCACACTGCCCATTTTTTAAATATATCTTTATTAAAAAATCTAGTTATTCCATAAAGTCAGGCAAATTTAGTATGGTTCGGAACAGTGTGGTTGGAGAATTGCACTTTTTCATCATTAGTTAATCTTATTGGTTGAATTATGTAATAAATTTGATGAAAGCTATAATACCTGTCGTATATATTATTTTCTTATGTTTTTTTTTCAATTCATGGCCTAATATAATTCTCTCAATCAGCACTGTCTATTACTGTTAGTACCATTGTGTTCAGTTCTGTATTTCCAATTTTCAATCTCAACTAAACGTTCAAACGTTCAATCTCAACAAAGCGGTATTGCACATACAGACCACTTGACGGACCCACCAAATCTTTACCATATAGGTCGGTGAATTGTAGTGCTTACAGCTTTTAGTGAACCATCAGGAATTCAAGAGGGTATTAAAATCAGTATACCTTAACAACAAAGTGGATCTAAGTCCTTACGTATTAAATATATTAAATAGGACTTATTGAATATTTTGCGGCCATATTCGTAGTTGTAATCGATTACGCGACATTAATTGAATCTGTAGAACTTTAAAACTTTACTGAACTCAGCTTCTGTAGAAATTTAGAACTGTATATCATAAGTGATTTGTTCACTGAAAAATTCAAAGATCCCGCGTAATATACTGGGCGTTATCTTTCCGAGCTTATGTATTCTCGATTATCGGATTTGCAAACTGATGTATGAAAAAGCCGAGTTATGCATCATTAAACCTATTAACATGATTAAAACAGCTATGATTACTATCGACTGACTATAAGAAAGCATTTGAGTCCGTTTCTCATGGCATTTTATGTCGTAAGCTCATGGACCTTGAGTGCCCAGAACAGTTCTATAGCATCATTTTGTCATTTCTAAACCAACTGAGTCTAGCTGTACAGGTTCGTGACGAATTCTTTCGGACTTCACCACTTCTATGACGTGTTCTCCAAGGATCAGTTCTATACCCGGTTTTTTTTTTCTATTTATAGGCCGGATTTATAAAGCAGCAGTTTCCATGCCGCTACAGCCATAGGCCACGCCGAAACTGTGTGTGAATATATCACACAGAAACTTCGAAATATCAAAATCAATGGTAAGTGGACCAAAACCGATTGTGCGATATATGCTTTCCAGAAGGGTAAGAATTGTAAATTACCATCCTACTTTCGAGTGGGAACACCCCACTAGCGTCATCCAACTCCATGTTATCCATAGGGATCAAGCTGGACCGCCATCTTACCCAATCTACCCAAATTAAAAATAAAGTAAAACAGGTAAAACGAAATACCTACCGCCTTCTTCATCACCTACTTTTATCACCTGTTCCCTCGCTTCGCCTGAAAATCAAAATCTAGAAGAGTATACTACAACCAACACTCATGTAAAGAGTGACGCTCTTCACCCATCTCCGTGACAGAGTGCAGCGCCTTCTTCAACAGTTTCAGTACACAGGAAGGTGGTTAGGTCTACATCGCTGAGGAAGATTAAACAACACAACTTCACGATCTTCGATCAACCGACAGTGCACGAGTTTATGAAACTCATCAAGTTCTTTGACTCGCGGAAGACTATCATCAACCCGCTGTTAAGGACACTAACACCCTCCTAGCTCCTATACGGTGGTAGCATTGCAGGTTGCAGGACCAATAACAACCAATACAACAGAGTTTTTAGTAGTTTTAGTAATAGTGCAGTAGCAAACCTCAAGTGTGCCCCAACACTTCTGACCTACTACAACTAACATAAGTACAGTTCATCCTACTACGACGAACTCTCCTTAAAATGAGGAGCTCGGCTACAGTAAAAGGAGAAAGGTCTAACATTATACATTTATATTTATGCATTTTTAGTTTTTAGTTTGTTTTTAATTAAAAGGTGTTCTGAAGAAAAATCATTAAACACATAGTATAGTATTATTTATTATTATGATTTTAGATATATATACTCCAATTTTATAATAATTGGAATATATATGAGAAAATAAAATATATAATATGATTGTAATCATTATTAAATGTCAAAGCAATGTTTCTCAAAATATTTTTGGAGTACTCAGATCCTTTACCAGTCAGTTTGTTTAATTTACGAAGAGTTCTAAAATAAAAAAAAACAAAAACATAATTCATATATACAGATTGCGATATTAAACATTAGCTACAGTTATGAAAAGGTATCTCACATGAGTGCGCAGCCTAAATTTCGTTCTCAAGTGTGAGAAATGATCTAATTTTAAATCGTCTCATAAAGCAGTGATTAATTCAACTTTCTTAACAACTTGAAGTAGAGTGAAGAAGTTAAGAGGACCATAATATCTTTTGAAGGTCTCGCATCATTTGTCTATTTAAGTGTTCGTTAAGGGTAAATAATCGATTTTTAAATTTGCCATTCTGTCATTGTATCCCTTATCAATAACCCCTCACTTTACTACGCTACTTAACCATTTTAATTATTTTATCATGAAACGATTAGTCGATAAATTTTAAGAGAACTATATTTGGCGCGAAAATAATACGAGTTGAACAGTAACCCTAGTTTCACAATGATTGGAGTAATTAAAATTCCATTCACTATTATTTCTGATATTAAGATCGTAGGGGAACAAAATGTAAAATATTTTATTTTCCCCCATCTGGATTGTACCATGTGAACCAATGACAGAAAAACAGGTGGCTAGTCATTTTTATTCAAAATTAATCTTCTTTAAAAAAAATTACATTGTTAATTACTTTATCGATTGACTTCAGGTGTTCTTAAATTGTAAATACTTGTGTCTGAATATTTTTAACAGAGTAAGTTATAATTCCTAACCAAACCCTTTGTATAACTCTTCCAAAATTACTTTGTATCTTAAAATGATAGTTTTGACTTGCACTAATTATGCCCTTAACGGGTTTTATAATGATTCGGATGCATATTACACAAGTTTACAAATTAAAATAGGCCCTCCATAATGTTCGAAATGTAATAGCAATGTGACCGTCAAACACATTTTTGAAGAATGTCATCACTACACATTAACTCTGAACCAGTAAAGGATAACAACGTATGTTTCAATGGCGTTGAGAAACGACGAATCCGTAATAAAAAAGTCATTAAATTCATCCATCAGACTAACTTAATAACCAGCCTTTAATTATTATAATTATCTATTTAGCTTACCTTATTTTTAAAATTAGAACAGTTACTTATCTGCTTTTCATCATCCTTTTCACTACCGTAACGATTATTGAACAAATTATAATTGCCTAGCTAGATAATATTTCAAATCTCGCGGAAATGAGTCCCACTGGTGCGGATCAGTACACCTTACCAAAGCTATGACTATGGAACAACTAGGCATTACCAAAACCAACAACCAACGGGCGTTGATGAGCAGGTTGTTAAACGCCCTTTCAAAACTAACAAACAAACAAACAAATTAAAATAGTAAAGCGAAATGATACGAAATAAATAACTATAAGAGTAAAATAATAAAAAAAAAAAATTTAAACTCCAATAGAAATTCAAAATATCTTGTTGAATTTTAAAATAAAAGGTAATTTAGAATTTACTTCTAATTTAGTTTTGAAAAAAATAATAATACATTTTGCCTAATTATGACAAAACAATTTGCTTGTACAATTTTTGTAGAGATGCAGTTAAAAAAAAAATTCGTGTAAAATATTATAAAACTGACTGATTAAATTGCAGCTTAAAATAATATAAAAATACAATCAACAAATTTTATAATACTTTACAAGTATATCCATGTGTTCTGTAGTGTAACTTGGTCTCAAATTTACTTGATGTATTTTTATGTAAATAATGTTTAAAATGTGATACAAAAAAAAAAAAAGTGTTATTTTCATATTAATCAACTGACTTCCTAAAAGCTAGAATATACTAAATTATATCTCTAGATAATATGAAATATAGGCGATTATGTTACAGGAGTAATCTCAGCAACTTAAGGCTTCCGAGAATGAATTGTTCCATAATATATTAAGACGAATGGTTTGACTGTCAAATGGAAACTACACTTAGAGATCTCTCTCTCTGAGTGATATAATTGATGTTACAAAGACGTTAGAATTGAAACGGGAGTGTAGAGATATTAGATTGGATTATCAAAGAGTCACTGAAGAGCTAATGAGCCGACTGAAAGACGCACGAAAATCAATGGGAAGATTATGATAAATTCAATGTGATTAACTGAGGTTTTGGTGGAGCAGAGAGGTATATATTCTCCTCTTTTTGGTAAAGATAGAATCCACGTGTTCAGTTCACCGTTATTTTTATGAGGATTCTTTCAGGTGAAAGTAATTCCCCCTTATCAATACTAAGAATGCTTTAAAATTATTTTATCATAACTGGAGACCGAATTTTGTGCAGTACAAAACCGATATGTGTCGGTATTCGACTGCAATAAATCTGATAAAAATCCAAAATTTATAAAACTATATATATAAAACACCATAATCTTGAAAAAAAAAGACAAGAAAAACGGAAAGGTTATCTAACTTTGTTAAGATCGAAATAATTACTACATTTAAATAAACATTCGCAAAAAATTAAAACTGTTTAATTAAATCGAAACCATTGTCTATAATTAAAGAAGTTAATTGTATTTAATGATATTTTATCCCCGTAAAAGTGACTAGGATACTCAATTTAAACTTCTTAGAACTAACAATTTTTAGATTAAAGAAAATCCTTGGAAAGAATTATTAAATTCTAGTACTACACTCGATTTGATATCTCTTAGTTCTTTATAACTCGAAAATTTAATATTGAAAATTAAGATTTCATATATTTCAATTCAATTAAAACAGAAACAAAATAACTAACAAAATATAAATATTTTATAACTTCAATTTGATTTTTTAAATTTTAGTATTTCCAAATAAAATAAATGCTCAACGATCCCGAGGATGCAATATGTGTCTTTTTTTAATAATTATAATTTTAGCTCAAAATCTTAACTATGATGCAGCGAACGTTAACTAGTGAATTCTTAATTCAAAGATTTCGTTTTGACTTTACCTCCTACAGACCTCGGAAGTTCAAGGATCAAACTAGAACTAGTGGCAATGATTGGAATAATTGAAAGTACGGATCATTAAATTGAATATTTATTGTTACTGTAGTAACTTTATTTATTTTATTATCACACATACATGTATTACGGTAGAGTCGATTCCTTTTCCGGCTCTCGTAGTATTTTCACGAATGAGGTACCAAAAGAAAGCGAATTTTAAGGATAAGTTACAAATCCCAATTTTGATTATTAATTTTTTTCCTGGGATTTTAATAAACTCTCAAAACAGCGAGAGGTTTCAAAACTCTGAAAAAGGCAAATCATGGTATAGGATATCAATACTCGAGTAAGTCCTGAAACACAATGTACTTGGATTCTTGGCCCTGTGTATTTAGGCCCCAAAATAAAAATAGCACACGAACTAGGCACGGATCAAATCTTATTCTAAGGTTAGCTTGCATAGCGCAATGAGACTTTTATCACATGTTCTACTTGGTCACTACTTATCGAATAAAATTGTATTAACTACATTAAGTAGCTTACTACGGTGTCATCACTAAGAAATTTTGCGATAATTCAGTTTCGTAGATTTCCTTAATACCTGTACTCAAATAGTCACAAATAGGGTAAATACATTGTACAGGAATTTGCTATGATGCGTCTGTTTGTAGGTTTATGATGATTGAACGATTTCCAATTTTCAGGGTGCATATTGTCCTGACCTGTGGATTCACACCCAAAATATATAACCTCCCTCAAACATCCGTTCATTTAAGACATTTAGCTATGAGGTCTGAGCGAGCACACTGAAGGGTTATATGAGTTTACGGGTTGCTGAAACGTAACTAAAAAAATATGAATAACAGAAAAACTAAAGTGACTTTCTCCAGTATGATAACATAATTACCTATATAACTGTAACGATAGTTCAGTCTCTAATCATAACTCAGTGTTTCCTTTCCGAATGGAATCAAAGATTTTTATACAAATGGTCCGGATAGTTACCTAAGTATCAAATGTTGTATCGATTATTGCTCCGTACTATATTGGAGAACGTATTAAATAATCTGTTAAACGTGGGGTGATGGACTACTGAGACCTCAGATTCTAAGGAATAGTAGTCCATAGAATTTATAATAGGCAACTAATCCCGCGAGGACTGGAAGGACTTGAAGGAGAGACAATCGACCGCAGCTCCTGAAGGCCAAACAAGTGCAAGGGGAGGTTAGCGAGGGGATGACATGGGCGATGGAAGGACTAGAGGAATTACAGAGGTCGGGGAGGACAGTTGAATAATAGAGAGAGGAGATCCCAGAGGACAGCCTTATCAGAGCGGCTCCAGGCGGCCACAACCGCACCCAGATTGACTCCTCTACAGCTTCAAATATTTAGCCCGCTCTCTCTTCTTCTTCTTGGCTATCTTCCCCTATCTTCGGCCGCACTGCTCCACAGTTAGCACCACAAAGCCCTCCACCATAATTCGAGGCCTTACTACTGCTTATCTGCTTTGTTACATCTTAACAAAGCGCAGTGGTTTATAGTCGAAAGCATGCTTTCTTGACCTAGCCTCTCCAAATACCTTGCAACGATTAGGGATTCAGATGGTATATATCAGAACTTATTTTCCCCTTCAAAAAACATTTTTGAATAATTTGGACCGGACTGAGGAATTATTAAGGAGTCAAATATCAATAATTGTCAAAGATAATAAACAGATTCGTATAGTGCGGGTTCATATAAGCAGTTGCCAAATCATCAAGTCAGAGGACCACTAAGCCAGAAACTGAACCGTGTGCGACCTACCCCCACTCCCGATTTGAGGTTAACGTGTATCTCCATGTAAATTATTTGAAAGTATGGTTGCTTTAAATTGCATCTTGAGTCACAATAGTTTTTGTGTATTTTTTTATTAAAACCTTCAAGCTGACACACAAACATCAGGAAAGATAATAAAATAGTTATTATTATATATTTTTTAAAAAAATATGCACTGGGAACTTGTATTATTTGCCAAAAACCACTAACAATAATCAGCGTACGTAATTCTTGGACTAGATCCCTATTCAATGCCAACGACATTCTTTCATAAATTTTTCGATCGATCGATGCTTACATTCTAGCAATGATTTCAGTGATTCCACCATTACACTTCACTGCACCTTAACATACAAGACACTATTTTTTACGTACCTAACAGCTTTTAGTTCTCTTAAATGTAATTATTTTATATTTTTTAATTAGTTTTCGTGGATCCAAGATCCACTTTATCTTTATAAAACTTGCCTCTGTATTGCTTGTTATATTAATACCACTGGATTAGGAGCTGTTTTTAATATTATCCGATTATTTTGATTGATACTCAATTATTTCTAAAACTAATTCTTTATCAGTTTTCATGTTATTAGTATTTATTTTACACTTACGAATGGTTGCTCTCTGGAAACGTATGTTATGTTACCATGCAATTCTTTTATTGGTATATATATTATTTTTTGATAACAGAAAAAAGTAAATAGGTTTTAGATTACAGAAAGCACAACTAAATTGTATACCTTTTGTACTGAAATGTCCCCTCTCTGGTCTTCGTGTGGTAAAGAGGAGACTAAAACAAATGTTTTAAACAATGATAAAAAATGTAAATGAACGAGACAAATGAAATATGTATCAAGCACGTAGTGCGGTCGAATAATGGCGTACATGGGGGATGAGGGAGAAGGGATGAAAAAACTGTAGATATTCCCTTTGTAATTAGAAGGGGTTGGTTGGTAGGGTAGCTGCAATCCTAGCTCGTGTGAAGTGCGCCACATGACTAACATTATTCTTCTTTCGCCCTTTCTTTCCCTTTATTATTTACGCTCTGTCAGTTTGCCTCGGTTCCAATATCATTTATCTTTATAGCCCCTTCCGTCTTAATTCATCCCAGTAATGGATCTTAACCATCAGTTAGTCCATGGATGCCGTTTCGTATTGGATGTGTTTTCCTTCACAAGCAAGGGTTATTCTAATATTGATAGAATTTAGTTAAGACTTGCAGGTACTATCTTGTGGTAATAAAAACTTTGTTTTGTTTCGTACAGAAATTTTTCGCTATTATAATTAGTTCTAAGTTTCAAATAAACACTCCTCTTTTCTACTTTCCTATATACGCAGGACTTTACTATGTGCATAGTTACGGAAAGTATTGCGATAGTGCAAAATGGAGCGAGTTTACGATGGAAATAAACCTTTTCATGTCCACTGAATCCAAATAACCTACTCCAGCAAAATAGTACGTGGGTGTGAACAGCCTATCTCAAACACGAAAAGTCCTATAAAACTGAAATTTCATATTGAAGGGTATACGCCAGGAATGTAACAGCAACTTTTTCGATAAAATTTAATAACCGGAAGTGCCACTTTATAGAATCTTTTTTTCTTTTGCTCTAACGATTTTGATTAAACTCAGCATACCAATGAAGAATTAAATATCATCCTCGTTTTATCCTTATTGAAATTGTCTCACAGTTCTTAAATTATTTATTTTTTTTATTTTCCTCTAAAGTACAATTAATTTTAATTTTAAAAAAATAACAAAAAAAAACAGTTCTTACTGAAAGCAATAAGAAACAACAGACAAATACAATTATTAAGGAATTTTATGAATAACCAAATGAAAAGGAGACCGACTGGTCTTTCCCGATTGCATTAAGGTTTCGTTATCTTTTTTAAACTTTAGTATTGGCAGGAACAAAATTTATGTACGTCGTTCTTACCCTTGAGAAATCCTAAAATACAAATCCTTATCGCAACAGAAAAATAAAAATATTTTGTTCATAGTTTTCACCTTTTCGTCTAAAATCGCTAAAATGCCGATGAATATAACACGAGCCTATCTAAGCGAAACGTAGGGACGTATCTTCCCTACATAGTGAAACTTGCTGTACACATAGTACATAGTGAAACTGTGATGCGTACCACACCAGATGTTATTATTATGGCACTATGGTCCTACAAGAACCCATGCCTCCTCCACCACAGCCAATCAATCTACACGATCTCTTGCTTTCTTCTTCTATGCCAACTTTCAAGAGCTTCAAATCCTCCTCCACATCGTCTGGCCATCTGATCTGGGGATGTCCTTTTTTCGGTTTCCCATCTGGTTTGCTATAAACGATGGTTTATAATGAACAATAAAAAAACGATGTTTTTGGGTATCCTTTCATCGGGTATCTTCTCAATGTGTCCACACCATCTTATTCTTGCTCTTTTGACTACACGATGTTGGGTTACCCCAACAGATCTATCAGCTCCTTATTCATTCTTCTTCTCCAAGACTCTTCCTCGTACCCCTCTCGATACCATTCACCCCCTGGAGTTGAGCATTTGTTCTGCTTTTCTTATCCAGGACCATGGTTCTCCCTCATTGATCACTACTGGCCTTACGGTGGTTTTGTAAATGATCACTCCCATTCTTTTAGAGAGAGCACTAAACTTCAGTATTTTCTGAAGTGAGAAATAACATCTATTCCATGCTGCTATCCTGATCTCTATTTTGCTTTCTACTTTGTTGTCATCTGTAACCAGGCTTCCCTGGTACTTAAGATGGCTTACAAGAAGTGAAACTGTGGTCTCTGAACGTCACTTTTCTATTATCTTCCTTATCCTCTCTCGAGCTTTTTATTTACACCGCCTTGTCTTTGTTTGTCTCAATACCAAATTCATATACTGCTTCTTTGAATTCCTGGTATGTCCCTTTTAAGGCGCCTCGGGTTCTTGCGGCAATAAGTACATAATCTGCATATGCTAAATGTTAAGACTGTAGATTGTAAATGGTCCCTCCTGGATTAGTTCTGATTGAACGAATAGCTACTTCTAATGCTGTATTAAAAAAAAAAGAGGAGCCAGAGGATTCCCCCGACTCAAGCCATTCATCACAGAAAATTCCTGGGATAGCGATTTTCTAAACCTAACATGGAAGATATTGTTTATTAGTGTCATTTATTCCAGCCTATCTAGTTTCTTCGGAATGCCTACCTTTTAAAAGTCCTATTTTGTCCACACTGTCATAAGATTGCTTAAAGACCGCGAATAGCAGATAAAGGTCTATGTTATACTCATAGCACTTTTCCATTGCCTGTCTCAGGGTAAATATCTGGTCAACTGTCGATCTACGGGGCTGGAACCCTCCAACAGTGCAGCCTCGGAAATACACACAATCAGACCAGATATATTTGTCAATAAATAGTTTAAATAGTAGCAAAATAGTGCTCTGACACAAGTATGTTACTTTTTATAGTTATATTTTTGACTGAAAATATTGTCCTAAAAAGTAAGAACAATAGGGAAAATTAATTAGAATTTTATTTTCGTACAATTTTGAATTTTCATGGTATACTGTCAGCCAAGTGTACCTGATCAACAGAATAACATCCGAACTTTTTATTGAAAAAAATAAATAAATAACACAACTGAAAACGTTTTTAGTTTTATGGATGTTTCAATCATGGGTCATTTATTTA
>NW_027109698.1:1681374-1696287 GCF_000696795.3 Halyomorpha halys
GCGTTTCAAAATAAGTTTTTCGAGGATTTTTCCCATGATCGGTAATAGAGAGATGGGACGGTATATGCAATAATAAATTATAAAATGATAGTTTTTCGTTATTTGGGTAAAATGTTTAGATTTTGAAATCTCGGGAATTATTCAACATAAAGAACTCTATTAGGACCCAAAAAGAAGTTCATAAAATTCTCTATACAATAATAATATTTCAGTAACTTGTAATACTTACGAAATTATTGCCAATTAACGAAGCCATTTTGAAAAACCTACTATATTAGGCCTGCGCTGCCTGGAAGTAGAGGATTTACCGTCGTGTTTTTAACAAATTATTGCATAAGAATATATCAATATATATTAATTTTTATTTACTTCTAGGTAAAACGACGTTTTATGCTATTTAGTAAAAATACACCCTTGTTCTAGCCAATATCCTAAAAGGAACATAGCCAAGCAGGAAGCAATATAAGGACAGTCACAGTGGTTTACTTATTAAATAGAATTCCTGAGGAAGTAATATTTTCGCCTCAGTTCCCCTGAATTCTACTACCCTTGGAAAGTTTTCTCTGCTAATAATTATCCAAGCATCTACAGCCTACTGTTTATTTAGGATTCAGTTGAAATAGGACTATTTTACACAGATATTCTTAGCAATAATATGAATATCAGGGTTTGGATTAAATTAATACCGATTGCTAGGCTTGTCGAAAGATTAAACAATTCACTATTTTTATAAGTTCCATTTAAGACTGATACGTTCAGAAAATAAAACAAAATGAATTTAGATTGAACTGGATCTCACTGACACATCATCTCCCATCTGCCAGCCATTACCTTAACAGATCCGTAAAAGTTTCTATTTCAAAAATCGCATTATATGTGTGTATGTGTTTCGTGTATTCTGTACCGCTACAACCCAGGAAGAACAAGGGGTGTTGTACTCTGTAAGATATTCCCGCTGCTAGACCATCGGTTTTACAAGGATGTCAATTGCTCATAACCACACTCGACCGTCAGATTCTTCCTTAATGAGGCTGGGTAGACCCAGAAGGGCTCTCGAGCCAGCAAGTTTGATTCACGGCTACAGTAACAGAGTAAGTAATAATTATCTGTCATAGCCGAATTCGAACTTGGGTCCTTGGAGTTAGTGGCACAGCGCCTTAGCGCCAGCCCCTCCCCTTAATACATAAAAGTTACATGTTGTATTTTACCTTATATCTCATAATATGTTTTGTTTCATGTTAATAATTTCCTATTACGGAAGAAAATCTCTAAGCAATCAGCTTTTCCTATATTATTGTACAAATAGCAAAGCAAGCTTCCTGAAACCAGCCTAAGTTTTCTTTATAAAACTTCTAATAAAGTTTTTTCTCATTGTCCACAGAGTTTTCTGGGCTCGTCATACTGTTATTTTAGACTTTAAATGAATAATATAGTGATTGTAAAAGGTCTCAACGAATTGTATTAATCATGTTCTTTGTTATGCTTCTCATTAAATTTTTGAAAAATATTGTTCAATTCATCGAATACACTGTACAAAATATTTAATAATATTTTTTTTTTTTTTTATTTATTTCATGTAATTTACAACTGAACAAAATAATACAATAGGTAAATATTTTGTATGTTTCATATACACTTGAAAATCTTGGAAAGGAACCACATTGGTGGTACCATTGGTGGTACTTCAAACATTAATTTAAATTGGAAGGTCCCGTGCCCATCTTCTTTTCTGACCCCTCGGAGGATTATCAGGGATTGTTAAGGATGAAAGATTAAGAATTAATGGGTTAGGATGGTTAAGGAGTTTGGAATGGAAGACGCATGTCTGTTTTGGGTCAAATCTGCAACCAATGGGATGTTAACGTCTTTGTGAATGAGTTTATTTGTAACGTAATAAGGAGCATCAAGGATTTTACGTAAGATTTTGGATTGTAACGATTGGATGCAGGAAGAATTTGATGGTTTGGTGGCGCCCCAGAGCTCAATTCCATATGTCCAAATTGGTCTGATTATCGTAGTCTATACTAATTTTTTGTAGTGAATGGTAAGTTCAGAGCGTTTGTCAAGTAAGTGTTGTAGCAATCGGAATCTACGAGCAGTTTCTGGTCGTTTCAGTCTTGTGTGTGGATTCCAAGTAAGTCTCTTGTCAAGATGGAGTCCTAAGTATCGAATCTGTTCAACAGGCGTTAATAATATAACTTAAAAAATTAATATTTATGGATTATATTCGATTTCCTTTATCATGTGATCTACACTTTTTATAAATGTTTAAAAACTACAGATAAAAATTAAGAACTAAAATCACAATAGTTCTTAATCTATAGATATATTTTTTTCTAGTACGTTTCTCATCAGCTTTCATATATTATATATTATAACAAAAAAAACAAATGAAATCGATATTTCCATAGTTGCTAAGGTTAAATTTAATTTAAAAATTACTTTATTTATAAATGATACTGTTCAGATTATGATTCTGTACCTTTTTGAAGAATTAATACTTAATAACTTAATACAAAACGCTGCTTAATGAATTTGTTTTCGATAGAGTGAGGTCAGCTACCAATTTTTTTTCTTTTTCTAATTTCATATGAAAAAAATAAAGTCCATAGCCCCGTCAGTGAATATAGTCACGAAAGAGACAGACAGTAAAGGAATAGGAGAGTGAAACCCGGAGCTGTGTTCTTGCTATGTTTAGTAATGTGAGTCAGACAATCCGGGGTGAATACATTTTTATTTAAATGCAGCTGTATACATTTAAAACCGGCGAGAATGATAGAAGCCATTTCTCTCTGGAATCGAATACATGAAATAAGGAGGAGAAAAATAAAGAGTAGGTGGAAGTGGGTGCTATGAATAGCAAGCTGCGAATGGAAAGGGGAATTACATTGGTCAAGAGATACAAAGTGGCTGAGTAGCAACACGGACTGCCCTGTGACCCACAAAGCAGGCTCTCGTCGTATGCTATAGCAAAATTAATTATGTGGGCTTCCAATGTTGTTCTCTACCATCCGCTCCTGCTGTTGGGAATCTATAATGATTATTGGTCTTTGAGAACATAATCTTTAATAGTCTTGATTATATTGTTAGATGACCTTAGACAAGGAAGACCTAACGCAAGGTTTTTTGATCAATAAAAGTTTATTTATACAATCTTACTACACAACTAGGTTCACAAAATATTTCAATAATCATCTTCTTTTTATCTTTAATAATTTTTACTTTCAGTAGAATAGGTAGATAGCACAGCGAGTAAGACTGTGTGCTCCAAACCTCTGGACCTGGGTTCGAATTCGACTGTAGCAGATAATTATTGTGTGAGTTACTTTGGCCTTGTGTCAATCCTGTGGGTTGGGGAGTCCTCCTGGGGCCAACCCAGGCTCAATGTGGGTGCTTTATTATGACCCCCTTGTCATCTCTTACATACAGAAAGAGGGGAAGTGGAGAAGGTTATCTACGGGGAACCACCCCATTCTAACCATAGTTGAGAGTCCAGACCGGCCGATTCGAACCTGCGCCGCTGCAGTTGCCAGATTGTTAAGACCTAAGCTTCAAATCTCTTGGCTATAGCTAAAAACCGCCCAATTGATGGGTGAGCGTAATCGTGAAAAAATCACCTCTTTGCGCAACTGTTGCTCAAGAAACAGTACTTTCCTTCAACTTCTCATATATTGAATCAATTTCCGAATAAAAATTATCAAGAAGAAAAATATCATTTGAAAGATTTTCATTTTTTTTTTTAGTCAATCCACATGTTGCATCGTCAACCAATGAACGTTCGAAATCATTGGTTGAAAGACAATTAAGTTTATTTGTTTCACAATATCACCTTTACTCTTTAACAATGTTGTTTTATTCCTCTTTTCAGTGAAGTCAGGTTGGTTAATGACTTCTATAAAGAATAAAAAGAAACACCATATGCCAAAAAATAGTAAACTGTATGTAGAGAAGATTATTTATTCTAAGAAGATTAAAGTTGATATTAAATACGTTATCTCAAAACAAATTGTTATTTAGGTTCATTATACTCATCTAGTGAAAATATTTTCTTCTAAATTGTAAGTTTCCAATGTATTTAGAATAGAATCTATCAAACGTGTTAGATGTAAGTACAATATTTCATTGCATCATCCTTTTTAAAAAATAGTTATAAATTTAGGTTAGTCAATGAATTAAATTTAAAAAAATTGAAAATTCTTGAATCTTCTAAACAGAACGGGATAAGATAAATGATTTCTTTTATGATGATGATCAGGAGCTGCATGCAGCAAACTGGAAAGCAGTAGCCCAAGACAGGCAGGTGTGGAGAAGGTTGGTTTGGGTGGCCAAAGATCTACAATGTCTGTAGAGCCATCCATAAAAAAATAAAAAATATATGTAAGGAAAAAAATTATGATTGGACCAATATCAGCGAACCAAAATATAGCCAAAAAGTTTGTTGAAAATCTGTAATTTGTGCGAGTGGACATACCAGATAATTCTTTTGACAAAAACCTGTGAAAAAGTATAGGACTAATAAAATTTAGTTTTGTAATCAACGAGTTCGTAAAGTTAAATATGAAGTTCTCATTTCTCCCTACTTTTTCCACGTATTTTCCTTTAAATAACAGTTCTATTTTAATCAACGTTACTCTTGATTGCATTGTGCAATGTTATTGCAGGATGCAAATACACAATTGATAGGTTGGGGTGATTGGATATTCATATTTACTGGATATTCATCAGCTAGCCCTAGTCACCTCTAGTCCTTGCATAATGATTGTTCAATAAACAGTACTTCCTTTCAATGTACTGCACCGCTGACCCTCCTTGGGTTGTAGCGGTCCAATATTCATTTCCTATCAGTTGGGTCCTATATTTCTTCAAATCAGGCCGAAATTAAACAATAATTAAAAAAATCTAGGAAATCCACAAATGGTTTTACAGAGAAGAACGTTCTTCTAGAAATTCTAGAAAATAAATTGTAGGAATTGTCAAAGTTGGCAATGCCCCTCCATACCAAGATTCAAAAGATTTTTTGCACTACCAATAAACTTGGCCAATAGCAGAATTACATCAGGATTAGATAATTAACATTCTAATTAATTTATAGAGAAATAATAGAATTAATTAGTTCAGCACAGCATTCGTATATGAACGAGATATGTGGTGGTGTAACGTCCAATCCACAGTTTTTTTTTTTAAAGATGCTGATTGATGTTTATGAAATATGTTACGATAATGTAAAATCCTACTACTTTGATGCTGAACCACCAGGTTAACTGTGACGGTACTAAACCTACACCTTTTCAACGCCACTGGTGTTCATCATAAGGCTCACCTTTTAGGAGCAACTTTCCCAAGCTGCTTACCTCTTCACTAACCTCCCTCACGCCCCCCCCCTTGCCCTTTATATTCCTGCCTCCCGCATTAATACGAATCAGGTTATGTATACTGGCAGGTTATGCTCCTGTGGAGGGTGTAGTAGGTGAATACCTCTCTACATTTATTACACAAAGCTAATCGAAACAAATTCAAACCTGTGTCAAGCTATGCATTAGGAGAGAATTGTTTATTTACCACCAAATTTATTTTCATATTTGATTAATGTATTTTGTGTATTAAAAAAGTATTAACTAAATTTTAAAATATAGTGGACCGACACACTTTTCTACCCACCCAATATTTGATAACCCTACTCTCCTTCAATGCAAACGTGAAGTCAAATGTCCACGTGCTTGAGTCATTAATTTACTTCGAGGTTTATATGAATGTCGGCCATTGTAATTTTCATACTGAGGGAATGAGTCATCGAACAAAGGTAGAGGAAGCTACTTGCTAACCGTTTATTCATATGTTCACGATGTTTTGTTAAATTTTAATCAGGAAGTAGCCATAACCATATAAGCCTTCAAAGGAAAAGTGAAGCCAAAAAGGTCACTCCCACGGCGCATAATGGTACCAGAGCAGAAAAATTATATTTTCGAAAGTGCTGATTTCGATTATCTAGTTTGTGATTCTCACACTATATAACCTACAGGATCTAGAAACAGCATGAGTTTTTCCCTGTTTCAAGGGCATTCCCATTAATGTAGGCCCTTTCGAAAAATAATAAAAGTTTGACCAAATCACACACTACTCTAAATTAGTGATATATAATTGTAAAAGAGGGAGAGAAAAATTATCAATTTTTTTCCTGCTCTATGATGGTCAACTAAGCCACACATCAGTCAAATTATGGGGGGGGATAGAGCGCTTTATAGTGTTATAAGTTACCAATTTTAAATAAGCTGTGAACAGCTATGATTACAAAAAAAACTCCGGCTTCCTCAGAGATGTCAAGCGTCACTTTTCAAACTAGACGTGTTAAAGTAAAGATTAGAACAAAAATCATCTGCTTTTATCTGCCCATTCGATCATAACACCGCGAAGTAAGGAAATGAACGACTTGGCAAAAATCCAACAAATACTTGTTAATGTGAATGCTCTCGAATTTGGTATCTCTCTATTACACGCCAGAATCAATTGTATCGAATACACTTCACATTGCCTACTACAAAAAATTTGAAAAATTGATCAAACCAGAAAAATTCCGACTCTTCTCAAAAGAAACAGCAGAGATGGCCATTGAAAAGTATTCATGGTACTGCATGTCATCCACGGTGCATAAGATTTAATTGATTGGTGCTAAAATAGTGCAGAAGTCGATTCTTCCAGTCGGAATATTGTCGGAAGAGCCATAAGAAAGCAGAAATAATGATTTACTATCAAGACTTATCAAGACTTTCAGGATCAGAAACTCGCGGAAAATGTCTCAATATCTACCAACGAAGACCTGTTCCACAAGCTACTGGATACTTCGGATCCTTTTATCACGAACAAGAGACCCGAACCAAAGAAAAAACACCTGAAAATCAGTGATGCAGCCAAGGAATTGTTAATCGAATTTCCTTAAATTTCAAATATTAAGTGACTTTTCAATTTGAACAACCTTTGACTTTGAATCTCTAGTTTTCTTATTTACAAAATTCTCCAGTCTTTTAAGCTTCATTGAATTTTTAATCGTAAGCATTATTTAATTTAAATATACACTCAAAATACTGGTTGCAACTTGTTTTAATGAGTACGTAGTATGTTGTATTTCAGAAATTTGTATCTAACCAATAGGCTTTCATTTCCTCATTAGTTCTTTAATTTACTTCGAAATTTCAATAAAAACAGTTAAACTTGATGTATATTTTGGCTCTGAGTCGAATGAGATCGGCCTCAAGTTTCTATGACAATCCGCTCTCCAGATATTGATTTTTTTCCGGTTTTTGGTCGGTCGACCCTAGTGTACGGCGTCTGGTTTACGTTGAGCTTAATAGGAATGTCCACCATTGTAATTAAATTTAAAACAGAAGCTAGCCAGTAATTGGCTGGTACTCATCCCCAACTCCTCTCCTACGGTCATGGGCCCATCATAAGGCCCACTATTTTGGTTTCACTTTTCAGAATGCGTATACCATCCATTGTACTTCCTCCTCCAATAATTATAAGAATCAAGTTATTTATCCTGTCAGGTTATAGTCCAATTTTGGACTGTCTAATAGGTGTTAATCTATTAGTTTAGAGTTCTACTACTGGGTAGTTTCTCTACATCCTGTATCATATCATTATGATCAAATTTACTTGTTGTATTTTTTATACAGTTGTAAAAATCAATAAATAAATTTTAAAAAAATCTATTAGTCGTTATGACCACTTTCATATTTATTAGATAACGCTGATAGAAAAAAAATGAAACAACCAAAGGCTGTACTGCACTGTCCTCAGCATCAATCAAGTTATAGTAAACTGACGTATTGTGTTTCTTGAACTCAAATCAGTATTGATTTCGAAGTTGAAGCACATGTGTTCAGTGAATGGATTCTACAATGATATAAATTCTACGATTGGAGGGAGATGATATGTTGATAGTTTACATTATTTATTAAACGATTAGTATTATGCATCATCAGGAATATTAATTCTGTAATTTAATTGATGTATGAGAATGTCTAGTAAATTTTTTAAATAAATGCTTATTTTATTAATGAAATTACTTTTTTTCAAATGTGTCTATCATCATTTTTTTTCACTTGTGATCGAAATATTGCTGAATTACAATAAAATATCAGCAATAAGCCTCCTCCTAATCGATATAAAATCGAACAAGCCGGAAGGTAAATAAACCCCGCCGGAGGGTTTGGTAGAGGGGCTGTAAGTGATGACAAACAAGAGATGTTCCCACTGGAAGGAAACCAGCCCTTGGATAAACAAACCACCAACTGGATCTGGAAAACTGAACGCCTGTTTCCGCCTGATTAGGGACGATTCGGGGTAACAGCTGTCACAAATGGCCAGTCCACAGTTTTATTGTATTTTTCTCTTCTGTTTTAATTAATTTATATTTTGCTTGGTTTTTAAATTTTAACTAGTAACAGAAAAACTGAAATCTACTCGAATTTATTTATTTTTTTATATAAGAGTGTAAGAGAAATGAAGGGGTACAAAACGACAATTTTCCATATAAGATTATTTTTAGCTCTCTAGCTGTGCCTAAACCAAATTTATGCTTAGGTGTTGAAAATTTTCTAAATTATGTAAATAAATTTATTATTTATAAATTTGGTTCAGAAACATATAAATACATGTTTCTTTTATTATATATCTTAAATATATATTATATATGCTTCTTTTCTCTTCGTTCTTCCTTTTATTCTTGTTTTTTTAAATTCTCACCCCACACTTAATTTAATTATATTTTATATTTACTATCATTCCTTTTTCTTTTATATTTATGTATCTTATTTTTTAATTTATATTCATGTGTTACCAGCTTAAGTATACTTATATTCCTTATTTTATTATTAATTTTTCTATTATATAATTTACATACCTCTATATCTGCTATTCGCACTTCTCCCAATACAAACGGTACACTCTGATTTTGACTTCCGTCAAAACAGGTATGTTTTGTCTGTTCATTTCCATTTGATTTTATTATTATCCCATTTCATCTCTTAATCTGTACTTTCTTTGATATTTCTTCTCTTTATCTGTTACTATTACTGTTTTCATTTATTTTTTATAACCTTTAATTTTTCTTATTTACTTTTTACGTTTCATTGTATACCCTTGTATTTTTCCACCTTTTTTTTTTCTTATGTTAAGTATTTGTATCTTTCTTAGCCCTGACGAAGCCCTGCAACGTGGGGCGAAACGTTGGCTCAAATAAAAACAGTAATTACTATTTGAGTTTAATTGGACCGCACCCGGACCAAATTCCACTTATTAAAAAAAAGTATTCAAAATTGTAACTTGTAAAATTATAAAAGTATAAAATTAATGATTCAGAGTCAGATCTTAACTGTTTACTGTGAAAATATACTGAATTCACTTTTTCAGAGAAAAAAGAGTCAAAATGAGGACAGTTTCATAATTATAATAATGATTGTTGTTCTTAATTATGAAAAAAAAGAAACATTTTTTTCGATCATATGAACAATCTTAGCTCTCATCCAATCTAATCTAATCTTAACTCCAGAGCTAAGCGTAGGTCATCTAATGAAATTGAGAAATGAGGTAAAGCGAGAGGTCTCTGAAGGTGTGTAATGGATATTCTTGCACTGTTACGTTGGGATGCGGCTAGCCAAAAGAGCCAGTTTTAGTCTCAATGTATAGTTCAGATGTAGTAGATGCAATAGACAAATACATCAAGAAAAATAATACAGCTTACTTAGACGACATTGAGACAGTCTCATTTATTTCTGTATTAACTGATCTACGGTCTAAACTTTCAATCCATTATAAAAGACTGATCTACATGAATATAATAACGCCCCTCTGGAAATACGGAGTGGAGCATTGGGGCTCCACTAAACCTTCGAGTTCTTCTCGTATCCAATTTTAACAATTTAAAATCCTCAATGATCCTTGCTTTGTCAGAAATAGCATTATCCACAATGACCTTAATATTCCATATTTATCCGATCTAGCCCAAACCAGGTATAAATCCTAAATCATAAACTCCATACTCACCCAAATCCACTAGTTATTAAACCTGCTTTTTCATCCATATCTGACAATCTCCAAAGCGCTTGAAAAGAAGATGGCCTCGAAACTCTCTAATGTAGAAATATTATTAGAGTGCTACCAATGGGTAGTTTCTCTGCATGTCTGTATTATATGATATCATATATCTTTATGATCTTACATGAAACTTACTACAAGTATTTTTATGTAAATACAGTTCTAAATGTGGACAAATAAAAAAAAATACATATCCATCCCTATAATCCACTTTGTAGGTTAACTTGAAAGTAGTCATGAGATTTAATGTATAATAAATTGGAAAATTAGATTTCTAGCAACAGCGCTTAAGTCAATTTAGAAGTCAGATTCGGTATAGCGCACTTACTCAACCTCCATTGACTTTCATTACCAGTGATGCGATGGGAGTGATGTGGTGGACTCTCGTAGGAATTATTTTACCCCTCATAGGCAGTGTGTAAATATTTTAACTAAGTAGGTATTTGATTTAGTGTTTTTTATTTATTGTTTTCCAATATATATTTATTTTATTATTATGTATTTAGTTTTTGTATAGATGTTCATTATAATCAATATTAGCTGTATATATTTTTCGAGAATAATTGTATTAGTCAATTTATAACAAAATATGTACACGTATTCTCAACAATTCATATTAAATACTCCTTTCTCCAACCCAACCTGGCCATCATCAAGGACAATATATATATGAAACAAAATTTATTACTACTTGTTAAGAATAATTTCAAAACCATCACTAATTTTAATTAGCATGCCTTAATTTTAGTTACACATTAATTAATAAAATTTGTAGTCATTTATGCCAATTGGAATATAATGTAGTCAAAATTAACCAATAAACATAAGCCAATAGGGAAAATCACATTTATTTATTAATAAATTTTCCTCATTCTATATTTTAATTACCTTTATTCTTCTCTATTACATTTACATATAAATTAAATTATTTGTAAATTATGTTGTTCTAGTATCATTGAAGTTATGCACAACAATATTATTTAACCTACCTCGACAAACATGTTAGGTAAGTATATTAATATTTTATTTCAGGCTTTATTTGAGTCTATTTGCTTATTTATTTTATTATGAAAAAATCCTATAAAATTGAATTATCTTTAATTCCACCGCATTAATCATAAATTAATTTTACTTAAGATCTTTGCATAATGTTGGTTTAAACTCCTCAAGTCTGACTTAACATTATCTGTATAATTAAAGATTTTTAATATATATAAATGGTCCCAAGTATTTTTCTTTTTAACGTATTATTTTCTCTATGTAAATAACAGTCTGCGAATTTTATTAATTAATGTGAAAATAAAATTAATGTATGTCAATTTTCCTGCATAACGGTTCTTTAATTGTAAATAATAAGTTGTAATAAAAGTTGTTATTTAATAATAGTCTTGGATGACCAGTTTGGCCAAAATGTAGGATATTTAAAACTGCCAAATGAATATATTTTGTTATAATTGATTATATATTATTTCTCAATATTTTTTCAGAGTGCAGTATCATTTGATAGTAAATAGTTTTTTAAATGGAAAAAATGAAAGTTTAGAGAACGGGGAATCTAAGGAAGTTTGTGTTACCATATATCAGGTGGTTTATGATTCCAGAAAGGACCCTTGATGTTAATCCTGCCTTTTTCTATAATAATATTATAGAAATTATTCCAATGGACTGGCTAAGAGACAGACAGAAGGCTGCAGAACAAAAGGCGTCAGGTGTAGGATCCACCTGCCCTATTTACTCAAGGACATGGGTCTACTATGACATGCTGCAGTAGGTAGTCTGTTCATAATCACGCAATAGATTTGTCACTATTATACGTTTTTTTTTTGGTTATATTGTATAGGTGCTGATTGGGACTTGTTAAGACCCCTATAAATCTGTTAACAGGGATTTTTTTTTCTGAAATAGTGGTGTTAAAATGGATGGTGTGGAAATAGTCATCATCCCATTTATTTGGGCAAAGTTAACAATAGAAACATCAACTTAAAATAAAACATTTAGAAATAAAATAAGGAATATAAATTAAAATAAAAGTGGCTTTCAAGATAAATCAAATGAGTAAAAGAAATAAATTTACACGTTTGATGACTGTATAAAAATAAAAACTGAATATCTGCTACTCCGATAGGTCAGAGGATATATTTCTTGCGATAAAAGAAGTGCAGGACTATTTTTACAAAGTTGTCGATGCATCTTTTATAGACAAATTTCTAAAGTGGTCAAAAGTTGGTAGGCCCACGTCTATACTGATTTAATTAAGGGATCCAATTGTCCATCCTTGATTAAATTAAATACTATAATGCCACTCATTGAACGCAGTAAACCGTAAATTGTTTAACCGTTGCTAGTCGACGCTACCCAAATAACCATCACAAACCGTTATTCTTACATTTAAATATTATAAATATCACAGCCCTCGAAGAATGGGGTCTTAATTGGAGGATTAGAATAAATCCCAACAAATTCCATCAAATCACCTTTACCCTACGTCGTAAACCTACTGACTGTCCTGCAATATACTTTAATAATGTTGCCCTTACCCCTGACGAACAAATCCGCTACCTTGAACTATATCTATACAAACGACTAACCTGGAATCCTCACACAAGACAGAAAAGACACGAAACTGCACGTCAATTTCGACTATTACAGCACTTACAAGACAAACGATCCAAACTTCCAATTCATTACAAAAGACTGATTTACATGACAATTATATGGCCTATCTGGACATACTGAATTGAGCTTTGGGGCTCCACTAAACCTTCGAATTCCTCTCGCATCCAATCCTTACAATTCAAAATCCATCGTAAAGTCCTTAATGCCCCCTACTTTGTCACAAATAAAATCATCCACAAAGACCTTAATGTTCCATTTGTAACCGACCTTGCTTGAACCAGATATCAATCCTTCCATTATAAACTCCCTAACTATCAAGACCCTCTAGTTTTTAACCTTTCTTCTTCTTCTATTCCTGAAAATTCTCGGAGGCGCCTGAAAATATGATGTCCTCGAGACCTTCTAGTGTAAAAATATGATTAGAGTGCTGCCACTGAGTAGTTTCTCTACATGCCAGTATTGCTCCAATTTTATATTAAATCAAATTTACTTAATGTGTTTTTATGTAAATACAGTTGTAAATTGCAATATATAAATAGAAAATCATATTATAATACAAAATATAAATAAATCTGTTTCTTCTAAAATTAAAATAAACTTGTAAAAAAAATAATTCAAATCAATATAAAATATAATTAAATTCAGTATTAAGACTACTTAACAAATATTTATAAATTAACTATTGAACTTGGCGTGAAAAGTTGCTCTTTTATTGAGGCCTTTACTTCACTCATTAACGAATCTGTAAAACTTTGTATTAATCGTATAGTTAAAAAATGAAATAATTTGAATATAGTAGCATTTTTTGTTCCCATGCATTTTTTCAACACTTTACGATATAATAACTTAGCAAATTAATAATAGTAACCTCAATAACTGAATTCTTAACTATCGAGTTGGGTTTAGTGAAATTATATCCCTTGTTTTATTACAAGTCCCCTATATTACTTCTTTTAATCTATTTATATTACACTCACAGACGCGGAAATACTTTGTTGTTAGATTTGGGGATATATATAGATTAATTGAACACAATTGGAAGTTTGGTATGAATTAATATATTTAGTTAATATTAAACAAACCGACTGGACTATCAAAATGTGGTAAATGGATTTTTAGGAGTGAAGCAAGGTTGACACCTTCATATTATGAAAAAATTGGGAAATAACTATTTTGGCCAAAAATTTCGCCATACATTGACTTCTAATGAAGAAAAAAAATAGAAATAGCTTCAAAATTACTTAACCTTTCGAAGTGTGGTTAAATTACGAATTTTGGTTTCACAATTTCTAGTTTTTTCATTGTTGGAAATACTTCGGCATGTAATACAAAATATTAAGAAAAAAAATTGTCTTTTATCTGTGCCATGTAAGTAATGGCACATAATGCTCTGCCAGTGACCGTCTACGGATACAATGTCAATGGGTGTTAACCAATCTACACCAAACTTGGGAATGGGAAAGAGCTCCATAAACTGCACAAAAGAACACAAACCGGAAATGTGCTTAGTTGGATACAAATTAAGATTGGAAATATAAAATATAATTTTTGAAAAATTTTCTTTATTTGATACTTATTTTTCGCCCTTATTAGGGCATTACATCTGAATGGTGGTAATGCAGGTTAAAAAAACATACATTTAGTTTTTAATGGTTGTAAAAACGTAAGAATTGATAAAATGCTCAAGAGTTACGAACGATTATATGAACAATGGTTTTCGGAAGTTAAAAAAAAATCATATTTTTTTAAAGTGGTATTTAAGGGTTTCAGGCAACGCTATAAACGAATTTGAAAACAATATTTTTATCCTACTTTACTGAAATCCCCATTATTTTTTTTAAAACTTTTCAGTGAAAATATGATTTGATACAATAAATAATACTTTTTTATTATTCTTTAGAAAGAAAGAAATATATAGGCATATAATAACTATGAATAAAACGTATACTTTCTGGTCTACTTGCCAAAAATCCTTAATTTTGTCAATATCTTTTTATACCGGAGAAATCGGTATAGCCTACAATCTTCCTGAGAAAATCCTGAACTTTCAGCAAAAAAAGAAACCATCACAATTGAATGAACGATATGGCAGTGCTTAAAGTTCGAACAGACAATTATTGATTTTTATATAATAAACAACTATTTCGGGAGTGACAGTAGCAGCGTGGTAGCCGCCTGTCTGCCAGCCCAAAGGTTGCGAGTTCG
>NW_027109698.1:1696337-1706128 GCF_000696795.3 Halyomorpha halys
TTATTTAATACAATAAATAATATTTTTTTATTATTCATTAGAAAGAATATATTTGCATATAATAACTATGAATAAAACGTATACTTTCTCGTGTACTTGCCAAAAATCCTTAATTTTGTCCTTAATCTTCCTGAGAAAATCCTGAGCTTTCAGCAAAAAAAGAAACCATCACAATTTAATGAACGATATGGCAGTGGTTAAAGTTCGAACAAACAATTATTGATTTTTATATAATAAACAACTATTTCGGGAGTGACAGTAGCAGCGTGGTAGCCGCCTGTCTGCCAGCCCAAAGGTTGCGAGTTCGAGTCCTCGGCCTTGATCTGTATATCTGTTTAGGATAAAAAAATAATTGCAGTTACAAGTATTTTCCATTTATTGTAATTTAAAACTGCGGAAATAAAATTAAAATTTTCATTAGTAATTTAAACTACTCGATGAACCTCTTTAATTAGAATAATAACCTGTGAAATAAATTACAAGATGGACCAAAGTAATAGCAGCTACAAATCACAGCTAAATGTTTTTTTGAACAACACTGTTGATATATAATTCCTATACTGTAATTAAGTTTATTTGCTGTTCCTCGTTTTTTAAATTATATTTTCATAATTCGATTAGTGAAAATAAAACGTATTACAAAAATTTAAAAAAATAATTTTAATTTAATACCTCTTTCAATTTCTTTCTTATTTCAGATCGTTTTCCTCTGGGCGCGTAAGAGTACTTAAATATTTTAGCTGTCTTATGGCGTGCTTTGAATTGGTTTTTTACAACTTCTTTAAAAGTTTTTTCAATGCATATTTTATGACAGGTTATTGGAGGCTAGATGATGGAGTTTTTAAATCTTAAACTTCAATTTATAATTAGATAGGGATGGGTACTCTTCTTAGGATAATCCATGCTAATAATGATAATATTAGTAATGATTTTGAATAAAATTATTCATCTCAAGTAGAGAAATATGTTTTTAATTTTTTGTAATCTGGTTGCCTGTGACTGAGACCTTTGGATAAAATAAACGAACACCTTATAAATAATTAATCAAGCCTTCAAAGGCTTAAATAAACAACAAAAGAGGTGCAATTAGCCGCCAGATTATGCATTCCGTTTTCTAGTTCCTCGACGGCTCTCCAAAAAGTATGAGCCTTATACCAGGGGACCAAAGCGGAGGTAGGATATAGCCTTTTCTTAAAACGGCTTGAGGAGGTCCTCAGGGAGCCATAATTAACACCGGTACTAATTAAAGTTTCCAAGTGCACAGTCCATAAACAGCTCTCTCTATTTAAATTACACTCTGTACGAGTCTCCTGTAACTTTGCCTTATGCTATCGATTCATTTTGTTTAAAAAGAGTTTCACTTAGGTTGAAAGGTATAGATATCGATTTTTTAAAACCTTTTTCAGTCTTCAAGTGTATTTGAACGTTTAAGAGTTTACAATCATTTCAGGCATGCTCAGAAGACTTGTTAAAGAGACTTCTATACAAAACAAGCAGACAACTAAAATTTACGAGCTGCAGATATTATAAATAAAATATATTATTCCCACTACAAAACCATATTTAGCATAGCGCGGTTGTCAGTAGCAATGGGATAGTACATGTGGGATTTACCATGTATGCCATTGCTGATTATTAAACAACATTTTTTAAAAATTTATTAGCATTTTGTTTAACATGCGTGGGGTCATATTTATTTCTTAAAACAATTGTGGGTTAAGTTTTCACCATGGTGCAGCCCAGCCCTTGAACATGGGAGTGTACCTTGTAATCGCCCAGCTGTCTCTCATCCTTAGTCTCCACAACTGGTCTCAGTGACACCGCTCACTGCTCTCCTTAGATGTACCTCGTTCTCTTCGACTCATCCACTATTCCTTCCAAATGAATCAGACATTCCCGACTTTCGCAGTGCCGCTTTTCCATCTCCTTCTTTCTCGACACTATGCAATTGTTGCAGTCTGAGGGCAACTTCTCTATTCTCTTTGGGCACTCCCTTGCAATGTGTTTTTCTCCATCCCACCATCTGCACGCCAGTTCCTTATCGCAATCTGCGATGATGTATCCTTACTATAGACAGTGGTGTGGGTCAAGGACGTTCCTATTATGAAGGTTCACAATCATCCAGCTATGGTATCCATCAATAGAATTGTAGCCCTCACCGTCGGGTGGACCTCCACCACCCAGGTTTTCCGAAGCCCTCCTCTCTTTCTCGATTCGAAAAACATGTACACACCCACTCGCGCATTTCAGTATCGTTCGGCCTCCTTAAACTCGCCCTCTCCAAGTGTTAATTAAATTACGCCTTCAAAGTCATTACTCCAAGCATAAGGAACCTTCAAAACTTCTAGTTCTGGTATCTTCCTCTTTTTCAGATTCGCCTTAAGACTTTTATCCTTTAGAACTTGGCAGTCCAACACACCAATTAGTCCGATTTATAATTATCGGAAAATGGGATATTTAACAAAATTGTGCCAACCTCAACCCCTCGGCGTTGGCAAAATGTCATAAATCCTAAAATTTACTAATTTATGTCTTTTTAGTTTTATTTATTATGATATGATGACAATGGTATAAAAATATTGTGCTTGGTAGTAGTGCTTAGTATTAAATTTACTCAACATATATTTGTAAAAAAATCACAGAAACTTCTTAAAATGTTATTATATTACAGTAGAAGGAAATGAAACAAACATTTTTGCAGTTTATCTACAGAAGCTGTAAGCTTAAAGGTGTATGAACAAAATTATAATTATAATGCTACCCTAATGTTTGTAACAAGTTACGGCATTCCGATATATTAATACATTTTTTCTTTTATTTATTGCAGGTTTTTCTTTTATTTCCTTTATTTTTTTTTATGTTGGGTGGAAATCCGTATATCTTAGATACAATATTTCAAAGTATTCTTTGTCTAGATAAACTGAAATGGGTAAATAGGGTGTGCACATCCTGAACTACTTGCTATTGTTATCCGATGACTTATTGGTCCTACTACAAGAAAATCCTAAAATAGCAGAATATTTGTATTTTGCCCCAAGGAGTGTAATGTCTCAGTAATTATTTATTTTCGGGACAGGATAGATTAGTTCTGGTACGATAAGTTTTCTTCTATTTTTAACTCCTATTATTTTGGTGTTGATAGTTATTTCTACATTGAGAATGGCTGGGTATTGGTACTCAGGTAATGGGTATTGCCGGTCCTTCATTTTAAGTCCTTTCAGATCATTTTGATGATGTTCCAGATGTTCAATTAAGAAAGTTATTCATTATAACTTTTTTTTTAGGGTGATGTATAATATTTACAATACACTGAACCTCCCACATGAAGGGCTAGGAACTATTTCAGAAACAAAATGTCGCTCATGACCCTATTTCTATACTCATTTTCATTTTCTTTCGATGAATGACATGTGTGTTGGCTCCCATGAAATGTTTTCGTTTTGTTGTTTGAATAGAGCTTGTATATGCTCGTTAGCAGTTGGCCAATTTGTCAAGGTTATGTTCCGATGTTTTATTATTTTTAGTGAGGTACATCACCATTATTGGTAAACCATAAAAATATAGTGGAGACAAAATCAATAAATATTATTTATTTCGGAGAATAAATTGAATATTTTTAATAGCTCTGTATTTCTTCAGGATTCTGAGGTTGTTAGTAGGATTGTGTCTTTTTGTTGATCTAATATTTAGTATTCTCCTTTAGTTTTACATTTATTGTTTGACGCTCTTAGTTATGCGGATTGCCTCTAAGATTCTTATACTTTTTGTGTTCTGTCATATAAATTATGGTAGGATTTTTTTTATAAAATTTACGGTTTGTGCTAAAGGGATAGATGGAAGGTAGCGATATTGATTGATATTGTTTAAATATAAATTAGTAAGAATTTTAAATTGAGAACATTATATGACAATATTTTTGGATTAAGTTTTGACCATAATGTAAAATAGAGTAAACATTTTAATCGCTTATCAAAATTGAAAAGATAAATGTAGATAATTACAGAAATAGTACTACCTGAAGATGAGGAAAACAAGCTGAAACGTTGATAAGTTAATAAAGATTGATTCTAAAGAAAATTTATTTTTCATCCGTTGAACAGATTCGATACTTAGGACTCCATCTTGACAAGAGACTTACTTGGAATCCACACACAAGACTGAAACGACAAGAAACTGCTCTTAGATTCCGATTGCTACAACACTTACTTGACAAACGCTCTAAACTTCCCATTCACTACAAAAAATTAGTATACACTACAATAATCAGACCAATTTGGACATATGGAATTGAGCTCTAGGGCTCCACCAAACCATCAAATTCTTCCCGCATCCAATCGTTACAATCCAAAATCCTACGTAAAATCCTTGATGCTCCTTATTACGTCACAAATAAACTCATTCATAAAGACCTTAACATCCCATTCGTTGCAGATTTGACTCAAACCAGATATGCGTCTTTTTATTGCAAACTCCTTAACCATCCTAACCCATTAATTCTTAATCTTTCATCCTTAACAATCCCTGATAATCCTCCGAGGCGTCTGAAAAGAAGATGGCCACAATACCTTCTAGTTTAAATTAATGTTTGAAGTACCACCAATGAGTGGTTCCTTCCCAAGATTTTCAAGTGTATATGAAACATACTACATATTTACCTATTGTATTATTTTGTACAGTTGTAAATTACAATAAATAAATAATTAAAAAAAAATTTTTCACTCCATAACATATAAGCATAAATAATAAATAACTAGAAAATAATCAGAAACAAAAGAATATTATCAATTATTATAAAAAATATCCACATAGTATCTTTTAAGGATATCTTTTTTATAAGAGGACTGTCCAGAAAATAACAAGTCCTAACAGACGTTTTGGCCTATCGTGGTGATTTGTAGAGCCGCCATCTTGGTGTCAAAAAGTTCCTACATTCAGTACACACCCAGCTGTTGTAGCGTGAGGACTGTGCGTTCCTCACTTTGCTCTCTGTGAGTCGTCAAAATGTCCCCTGCAATAGAAAATCACTTGTGAAGTGCGGTCTGTGATTCGGTTTTTGTTGGCTCGAAACAACAGGCCAATTGAAATTTATCGTCAGCTTTGTGATGTTTACGGGCAGGGATTAATGAGTGAAAGCCGAGTGAGGCAATCAATGGTGTATTGATTTCAAAAAGGGCCCTACCAGTGCTCACGACGAGGACCACAGTGGTAGGCCTAGCCTCGTGACTGATGACCTGGCAATGCAAATCAATAACAAAATTCGTGAAAACCGTCATTTTACAATTACAGAACTGTCGGTAAATTTTCCCCAAATTTCAAGAGGTTTGGTGCATCAAATTATGGTGGAGAAGATTGGTTACCTCAAAATTTGTGCTCGGTTGGTTCCAAAAATCCAAACTGAAGACCATAAGAAACAGATACTGGCTGCAGGACTAACCTTTCTCCAAGACTACATCACAAATGGTAATGCAGTTCTGGATCGTATCGTAACCGGGGACGATACTTCAAGTGAAGCATGTCAACTGTGATACTAAACAGCAGTCGATGGAATGGGTGCACACAAATTCTTCCAAGAAACCACGAAAATGTTTGCAAACGCTGTCAGCTGGAAAGGTCATGACTACTGTGTTTTGGGACTTCAAGGGAGTGCTTCTCGTTGATTTTCTGGAACGTAAAGCAACAATCGACTCAGAAAGGTATTGTAAAATACTAAGAAAGTTACAGCCACACAGAATAAGCTTCGGAAAAAATTTAGCACAAAGGTGTTGTTTTTTCACTACAACGCAGGTCCACACACTGCCAATCGTACCCTGGCACTCTTGGATGGCTTTGATACTGACACCGAAGTGCATGCCGGTGTAAATCGCAGACGGCAGATTTCTATAGAGAGGGTGTTACAAAACTTGTGCCACGGTATGATAAATGTCTCAATTTTAATGGCGATTATGTAGAAAAACAGATCATGAATGTACCTTTCGAATGTTTGTAATAAACTTTGAGTTTTTCAATTTGTGAATTGTTTATTTCAAAACGTCTGCTACATTCTGGACAGCCCTCGTAATATCACAGCTAACAATGCCATTAAAAAGTTGCAGGCCTTAGTGAATATATTTCTTAGTTCAATTTGTATTCACTATTTTACTTATTCTAATTTTATTCAATTTACTCTATCTAGTACAACCTTATAAATGAGTGCAAATTTAATAAAATTAGAATAAGTAAAATGTTAAATAAAAATAATAATAATAATCATATTCTTTATTTATCCTGGGACTGACCCCTTTAGAATAATATTACAGGTGTCAGAATTATGCTTTAAAACCTTAGAGTAAAATATAAAATTTTCAAAATAAAAATGAATTTATTAACGATTATAATTATGAATTTGATAACATAAAAAATAAACAATAATGATTAGCAGAATGGGGCCTTAATGGGGGAGTGATGCGGAATATATGGTAGGCCTTCTGGAACCAACCACCTAGCCTAGCCTCCCCAACTCCACTCTCACCTACTCGTAGTAAGCCCTGTTAAGTTGAGAAATCCGTGCCTAGGTTGTGGTACCCAACCCCTTCGGAGGCATGGATCAACATGCGAGAGATGGAGGTCCTTGTGAAGCGGCCCTGGGGTAACCATAGATTAGGCTCATAAGGGGGTGGTGGCGGAAGAACTCAAAAGGATCAACGGTGGCATCCACAGATCGAGTCAGGTCTACTGCGGATTTGCAGCAGAGGCTCATTAGTCCGGCTAAGACAGCTCTTCTAAGAGAGATGAACTTAGAAATCGAACCTCTGGCCCTCCAGGTTGGGCATTGGGTTAACGGTCCGTCCTTTAAAAACCAGTTGTTATGAAACCTAAGTTAGGCGACCGAAGGCTAGATGGCAAGACCAAGTTGACAGAATTGCGTCGGGATGGGGAACGCCAGGTTGGTGGCATAAGGGGCAGGACAGGGACGAGTGGAAGAAACTTCTTGAGGAGGCCTAGAACCGACTCGGGCTGTAGCGCCGCGGAAGAAAGTAATTAGCAGACTATATAAAATAAAGATATAACAAATAAAATACTACATAAAAACTATTTATAACATTATAAAATATAAGGTAACTAACTCCCAATAAAAAGGAAAAAAAATTAAAAAGAATCAAACACAAGTAAACTAAAAATAATAAACAAAAGGTACAATTACTATTAATATACATATTTACAAGAGTAAACCTAAATCAGAAGATAAATAAACCAACATAAAATGTAATGAAAAAAAAATAAAATAAAATAAATCCTCTAACAAATAATAAAGCTTAAGGATATAATTCTAATAAAATTAAGTACATTATTAATATCCTCATATAGCTTAATAAATATTTAAAATATACGAATAATATTTATGTAAAATATTATTTCTCTCTCCATCTATTTACATCTTATTTGAAACTTTAAATTGTTATTCTTCCGATATTGGAAGGACAGGAGGTGGTTGAAAATACAGGATTTGAATATTGGAAGGGTATTAGAACAACAAATGAAGGAGGGAATAGAATTTCTTAGGGAAGAAAAACGGATGAAATATTTTTACAAAGATATAATTGCCTTAAACGATTTAATGACATTGTTAGTTTTTATACATTCCGGCCATTTTGGTCTCATCTTAATAAACAATAAATTTCACAAAAAGACATGATTTTTTTTTTTTGTATTTTCATATTATTTTTAGTTGAATTTCCCAAGTTTCGAATATTTTAGAATTATATGTTCTAGGTTTTTGTTGTAAAATTACTAGAATATACAAATAAATATATGTATAATAAATATTAATGTAAACATATTGCCTTTTTTTCCAAAATAATGATCATATATCTATTTATTCGTATGTAAATGTTTGTCTATTAACTATTTCTCGTAAATTAGGAAAAAAAGAAGACTTGTTGACGAAATTTACAGGTGAGAAAGGATTTACAAGGTTTAGGTTAAAATTAGTATAGACACCCGAGGTGAAACATGGCAGGGTACACTTGTACGGCCAACTTCATTAAAAACTTTCAACTTACAGCAGTTGAGGTTTGGCAAAACTTAATTACTTTGCTTTAGAGTAATTCTACAGGCGAAGGAGCACCATCAAGTTCAAATCCTCTGCCGTTTTCCTCTATGCATACAAATATTTTCGGATCCGAGACCTCTCGATAGAAGAAATTAATTAGGACCTGGTTGTTTTTTCTGCTGAGTTTACTTTTTTTTACTTGTTCTGCTGAAAGTATTATTTTTCATCTAATTCAATTTTAAAAGCCTTTATTATTTCAAATATTAGATCCCATCCTATTAAATTTATGGAAAATTTAAATGTCAATCATGATTTATAAAGCTAATGTATTATTAAGTTTATTATTCGCATAGTCAAACTATACCAATTTTTAATTAAAGAGATTATTCTTAATCTAAAATCAACGTTATATAAAAAAAAAAAATTCTCCCTAAAATATCACTTGATCATTATCTCTCAAAACTTTTCTCTGACGTTTCAGCCGTCAGACCATTATCTATAAAACTCCTAAAATAAAACACTGTACTGACAATACCTCACAATTGATTTGTTCAAGTTATTAAAAATTTGTTCTATATAATGCATTAATTAGCTAATAAATTTCCTCCCTTAATCTTTAACCCATAATTCTGAATAAATAAATAAAATTAACTTACTGATTTAAATCTCGCCTCAACCGTCTTTTTATAGGAAACATACCTCTTCATTTTTCTGAATTCCATAATTCTTTTGAAATGTGTCTAGAATGATTGGTTGAAATGGATAAATTATTTCTTAGCATATTATATTTTAATTAGCATTAAAATATATTAGACAAAACAAATAACTCACAATATTCAATAAGTATTTTGAACAATGCATTGCCGCTTAAGCCGTGATATCTCTTGAATCTTTCAAATACTTATTCCACAAAAAAATCGGGGCATAGTGGGAAGAATTATCCAATTCAGAAAATAAATGTTGGTTTCCTATAGAATTTTAGGTAATTTTGTAATTGTAAATATCGTTTTATTGATTTTTTTCGTACCTAGTAGCGCGGCTTAATCGAAGATATTTTATTGAACGTAAGTTAGTTTTCTAGTTTTTCTCACACACAAATCCTCTACAAATTTCATGATGACAGCTTCAATATTTTTCAAGAAAAGTATTAATTAAGGTTTCAGTAAACGTTAAAGGCTTTGCGAAGCCTAAAATAAATAAAATTATAATTTTAAAACGGAAAATAAAATTGTGGTATCAGGGTAGTAACATAATTGTGCCAAATTTCATCTAACTCTGAGGGTGGGTGCCATAACCTGAGTGATTTGACATTAAATAATTTAATGTCAAATAATAATCCTTTCTTTAAAAATCTGGCGAAAATTTTAATGTTTAACGTGCCTTTTTGAAACTTTGTACAAGGAAAAACTGTACGTTCAGAGCAACATCTGAATTCAATCATTAAAAACAAAATTAAATATATACGCTATTTATTTAAATAATATGTTAATAAATACACGCAATGAAAGATTTTGGACTATAGAAAGTTGAACTAAATAAAATTAAGCTTTGAAATTAAGCCTCTTTTAATAATAAATCAAGAAAATTTAAATTAAAAAAAGAATGAGCGGAAATTTAAAAATCTAATTGCTGAATAAGATAACAATATATTTTTTAATTGATGTTTTTCCTCTATTTTAAATTGTATTTTTATTAAAATTTAAACTTATAAGCTCTTTTGTTTTTAGTTTGTATGCTTATCACGGAAAGGAATGTTCATATG
>NW_027109698.1:1706781-1714317 GCF_000696795.3 Halyomorpha halys
CCCACATGTTTGTACAAAAAGAAACATCGAAAAATTTATATTCCGGACCAATTTTTTATTGATTGATTTTCTTTTTATTAAACGATAAGAAAGTGTTTTAAGTCATGATAAATTTTGTTGAAAAAAAATTTATATTCTAGGTAACCTTCTATGCAATTGTTAATCTAACAAAGATATTTCAAATTTAAAGACAAAATCCCAATCAAAAATCAAAACGTACATTATAATAAAAAAATCCTTAATAATTTAAATTAGTCATATTAAATTTCATAGTATAAAATTATAATAATATTTATTAGTAGCATTATGAGATATTAATCAGTGGATTTTTATATAGAAGGCCGTGGAATAACCATGACGAGTCCATATCATACAGAAACCTCCTCCTAACTTTGAATACATCAGGATGTAATGGAATGTGCAACTAAAAATGTTTTGTTCCTGATGGTATGTAAGCCGAAACGTAGAGCATTTTGTATTTTGATAAGTATTTTAAAAATAATTTTGCCTTTAAATTTTAACAAATTTATATTCATCCTAAATAAATATTAATAATTATGGTTTTCTGAACATGAATGGTCCAAAAAATAAGCAGTAATATAAAGGGAAAAAAGAGACTAACAGAAAAGATGCAGCAAGAATAAGGAATATGAAAACCCTTCTTCACGTGGAGGTAATTTTGCGCCTTGGAAGGATTTTGCCATTGGGTAGCGTCGAGATCATTTGGGCCGAGGCCTGGCTTTGCATGTGCTGATGTATAGTGCCTTGCTTGGCCTTTTTATAAAATTGCCTTCCCTCCCCCCGAACCCAATTCTTTCTAGGTGTGAAATTTATCGGAGCCCCCCTCAGGCAGAATAAATCAAATTTGTCACCGGCAAACTGTCTGATCTTTCTTGAGAGCAGCCTTATCGATACTGTCTTGCCATGTTAGTAGATATGTGTTAAATTACATAAAAAAAATACACTTTAAGTTCTAAATAATATTAATCAAGTTTTAATTTTTCTTATTTATTCTAAAACTTATGATTAAAGAAAAAAATATAACTGTTCCTGTTATACTCAATATTGTTATCACTACTTAAATAAAAACTACGTTATTTTCGAGGAATAAGGATTGGTGCAAAAAAAAAAAAAGTAAATATATAAAATAAATATTTCAAAAATTAAAAATATATTTTTTATATTGTTTTTTTATTTTAAAAAATATATTTATCCCTTATTTCTTGTACAACCTTATTCTCCTATACTACTGAACTGTTATAAATACAAAATTCGGGAACATGACTTGAAAACACCGCTTCAGGTTCAATTCTCCATTTCTCATACCCGAATTATCCTGAAACCTAAAACGTTTCATTGAAACAAAACCTGAAGGTTTATTGTCTCGTTTTCCTTTGAAACGAAAGTAATAAATTAATTTCTTTTTAGTAGCGTGGGATTGTATTCAGTACTCAGGTTTAAGGAGTACCAAAGAAGTGGTAGTTAATGTATTGTAATAAAGCAAAAACAGATTCCGTGAGAAAACAAAAGCACTCTTATCATCATATTTTTTTTAAGGAAATCAATCTTAAAATCTTTTCAATTTGGTTTTTAACTGATTTATCTGCTTCTAACTTATTTATTGTTTATTTTTTAATCGTCTAATAATATTGCTATTTATTTTAATTCAATATATTTCTATAACTTTCATTTATTACCAACTTCATTATCTTAATATTTTTTAACATGTGCTTACTGGAAATTTTAATATTGGATAAGCCTATAGATTTATATAAAACTTGTATATAATAAAAGTGCAATATTCAACTGAATATTTATATCTGATCACTGGAAAAGAGAAATATTATATACACATTTCGATTAATTTTTCTCTTTCAAATTTGATAGTTCATTAGATATTCATGAATTCTAATGATGTTTTTTTTTTTTAATTAAATTTTTTATTAACCTGTACATACCGAATTACAATTACATTTAACATTTTTGTCTGTAAGGACGTATTAAGAGAATAATCAAAACACGCAGGTGATATCGTAAATAGAAATTATTTTGAAATAAATGGAATCCAGGGAAAACACATTAAGCGATTCTCATGTTAAGGAAAATTACAAGAAGTCAAAAAAAAAAAAATAAAAACCCCATGCGTGATAGAAAATCGGATTCCAAAAATTGAATCAGCCAGAATCTCATTTAAAACCCAAAAGTTGGAGTTTATATCGAAGAATACTGAAATTAAGAAAAATCATAAAGCTCATATGTACCATGATAATCAGATTAAAATAAAAATGACAACACAACAAACGACCTCCATGTGCGTATCAAAAGTCTGTTTGAACAAATCGAATCAGGACACTTAGAAATCGAAATATTAATTTAAATCTAAGATAACTATTAAATATGTTCTTTAAAACTCATTTTCTCTAATGACCGTCCTAGTATAAACAGAAATCTTTCAGATAATTATATATGTCCTGTTCAAATACAGTGACCTCAAATCTATAAAATATAGACCCATAGACTATAGTAAAAATAGGAAAACTCATCTGTAACTGTATTATAGATTTCCGCATTGCGAGTACAGTAATCTCGACCCATATGCATTTTTGAATTACTTCAGTACAAAATTTATGATTAAATCTAAACAATTGTTTAATAATTTGAGCAATGACTTAAGCGATTAGGGAAGACGTAAATAAATACTAAATTAATGCCCAAATAAATAAGTAAATAAATAAAATAATAGATAAGACGAGGAAAGATATGAGGGAGAGAGGGAGAGATGTTGATTAAAATAGTCCTAGGACGGCAATTCTTGTTTTATTATAATTTGCAATGGTCTTAAAATACCGAATATAACTATTACTTTTATAATAATTATAACTAGTTTATGTAGTCATCTCATACATTAGAACAAAACACGGCAATTATTGTTTGAATTAATTTTAATGGCGTAAATTCAGCAATCCATAATTTATGGAAATTCCAGTCAAGGTAAATTAATGTAGCGCCCAATTGGTTGTTTAGATTCCAAAGTGAAAAAGTGTCTCATTATTGCAAGGTTGGACCAAATACCAAATAAGTCAATTTATAATTAATTAATGGTAATTAGAACTTTAAAAAGGCCGAAACGAAGCGCTGATTGGCAATATTTTAAAACTTTTCTTTTCTTTTGGCAGATGTTAACTGCTGTTAGCGTTTCAAAAAGCAGTTTATTTTTTTAAGGAGGTCACTTCCTTTCCATTCCCAAATTAAGTGTAAAAAAAAAATCGATTAGAAGTTAATATTTTAAATTGTTGAACTTCGTAAATTACTTTGACGATAAACTTAAGTGTAAGCATTCTGTACTATAATACAAATATTGTTTGTTTATAAGTTTACCTGCTAAAATATACTATGCTCTTCATAAAATACTAATATATCATTTTCTTTCAGTTACATTTTACATATTTCAGTTAAATGTTGATTGATTACGATTTTTTATCGTTCTGTATCCATGTTCATCACATGGAATTGGTGATAGATTATAGATAACTCCTATAATATGATTTGGGAGGAATGTCTTTTTTTCTTATTGACTAGCATTATATTGCGGTTTTTCAATGGTTTTAAGATTTTTGGCTGTTACATTGTGCATTTTTTTACTTATTAAACTAATAATTTTTATTAAACTAAGTCTAATAATGTTCAATTGAACAGTTTTCTTTAGATTGTATTCTCATTGGTATTGTTGATATCACAGGGCTTTAATGCCGATTTAAAAAAAAAATATATATCTTCAATTTTGTTTATATAAAATAATCAACCATCCCCCATTATTAATACTAACATAAAATAGATAAATATGAACTACAAAAAAAAAATTGTAATTAATTATAGGCGAAAAAGGTTTTCCTGCCGCCGCCTAAAAAAAGCTGGGAAACTGAAAGTACCCGAAAGCGCTCGGTCTGTTGATCACAAAAGCTGATATTCATTTTTTATACCCCCAAAATCCTTTAAATACTAATTTTTTTAATAATAGATCAACAAAAAGAATTCGTTTAAAAATTTTTATTTACATTTAATTTTGTTTATTTGAAGAACATCTCACTGTCGATAGCAATAAACAATGTATGAATATGAAATACGAAAGAATTCGACAATTAATGTTTTTCCATGGTAATTATTTCAATAGTCAGATGTTACCTTCACTGACCTATTTGAAATATATAGTAAGGAGATGATCATCCTGGATAAAAATATATTTTTTCTATTTTGGTCATTATTTCTAATAACTACTATTTTTGTATTTATCTAACTTTCCTTCTTGTGTTCAAATGCTCTTTTTGACCACTTAAACGACCGTACTTAACCAAATAGGCCACCGTAATAATGATCTTCCAGTTTGTCGATTAGAGTGAACCCAAATTGGAGATTAAGGATCCGAGAGACGGTATACAGATGGCCTGGTTGAGGCAGAGAGCGCAATTACTTTAGGTCCAGAAGCAGATCTATCAGAGGCAGGTGAGGTCAGAGGATGTGGAAGGTTCCCTCCCAGCCTGAATTATGAATGAGGGCCGAACTTGTCGCTACATTATTAAAGTTTCATCATGTGTGTGTCCCTGGTGATGCACACATGTCGTCTTGTTCAAAGTCCTTTAGCCCTGTCCATAATGCAAGTACTAGCCCTTGTCGCCAACTTTTTAGTTCGATAACTTCCCTCTAACTACCTTCCTTCTTCCTTTAGTTTATCCTTTGTATTTTCATATCATTGCACTACATCTTTTTTGTATTTTATTTTTTCACTCATCGAAAGTGAAGTAGTATCCATAATTTTATTTATTGGTAATAATCTATGAAAGAACTGCAATCGTATTGTAAATACATAGTTATTTATTATTACATAATCTTTTTTTTTTAAATCACATGAGGTATTGTTTTTTTATCAACGGTTGAACAAGGAGGGTATTTGGATAGAATTTACGCTTTTTCTTAATTACAGTCAAAAGTATCCACTTTATAGAGGTTGAATTTATCGAACTAATATACCAGAGTAATAAAAATTATTTGCTACACTTAATCTTAAACATGTGCCCAGTTACCATGTGCTTGCTTGCTAAGCTAACTCACTCCCGGGTTCATATTTATATTTAGGAATGGGTCATACTAAGTCAACTCAACGAGGTTTTATGATTATAAACCCTATGATATCATATGTTCTTCAGCTTTTGCACCTGTTTTATGTTCTTGTCTTTATTAGTATTTGTTGGAATGACGGATCACTTTATTTTTATCAAATGATGATATTTGGGTCCTGCCATTTTCCAAAAAAGGTTGTGAACCATTGGTCTAAAGTATTATTAAAAAAAACTCTAAACATTCACAATGCTTAATATTTTTCATTTTTAAGGGGGAATAATAATGCAATAATTGGTTTCATTTTTAAGAATATATTTGTTAGAGTAGTTTTTTATATGGTTTAAATAATATTTGCATTGCTAATTTATAATAGTAGTTGTTTATTATTAACATTTTTTTTTAATTTAAGATCACATTCTGATTACATCACACACTCATCTGTCAATAATTATTTTTATTAAAAACTAGACATGGCTGCAGCATTTTTGGATCATAACATCTTCGTTTTTGTTTTGATCCATGTTTTATTATGATTATTTAACATGTATCTTTCATTCAATGGTTCTGAGTTCGGAACTATTCTCAATAGTTCCGTTTATACGGGAGATATGAAAAGAAACTTGTCCCCCGCAGTTCCTGCATATGCCTAATATTAATTATTATGTATACGTCAAAGTAGTACTACCCATGTGGCCGATATAGTAAAAAAAAAATACTTTATAGCTTATGTACCAAGAGCAAACAGGAGAAGAGCGCCATTTTTCTTTAAAAGGATTCAGAAAATTCGTTTTTCTCTTGAATTCAAGACGCGGGAGTAACTGAAGGAAGTGGCTCCCTGACTAGGGACGAGAACCCGGGAGAGAGGAATATAAAAAGTGAGAGGACGCCGCCTTCATTCATGCAAGTGAGTTCATTTTAATTTCCATTACCAATCAGCAGTAGCCTTCTTCATACGCAACGACGCAATAATAAACCATCTTTGCTGCTTCTTTTTAAAAGTTATAAAATTGTAAATCAAACCTAATTCAATCATGTTTATTTTTGTCTTTCCCTTTATAAACTGTAATGATAATCGTATATTGTATAACTCTTTCAATTTCATTTTAAAAAAATTTCATTTGGAGCTCTATATCTTAAAAAGAAGGAACAACACAAGAAAACCTAAGAGAACGTCATTTAAAGAAGAGTAAATTTGTTAAAATATGAGCCCTAATAGTGTTATTTACGTTAAATAGTTTTCGAGATATAGCTTTTTAAAAAGCAACATTTCATAAAAATGTAGTATGGGACGTACTGAAAAATCAGTAGTTAGAGAAATTATTATTATGATACTTATGATAAGTATGCTGTGTGAGATAGCAACCTGATGTATTTGGACAGCATAGATGAATAAAGTATTTCTCCCCTATCCTGTTCGGACAAATTTTCATTTTCCAAATTCATATTCATATATATATCATATTCCAATATCATAAAAACTACTATCCTTACGAATATAAGTGTCATAAACTACTTTATAGTAAGTTAAATTTTCTTTATTTTGAGTGTTGGCAGATATATGTGCGTCTTATGGATCTAGAGATATATTTTTCAAAATTGCAACATTTTATTCGAACATCTAGAAATTAACATTTTGCGAGTTTATTTTGTCAAATATTATAAAAATACTACTCCTACAAAGATTAACATAATTAACTATTTTGTAGTAAATTTAACTAGCTTTAATTTGAGCGCTGGCAGACGTCTGTACGTCTAATGGTTTCTGAAATGAAGTTTTTCATAAATTAAACTTATTGTCGGAACAACTATAAATCAATTTATTTTAGCAAATATCATGAAAACTACTATTCCTACGAAGGTAAAGGTCATACAATTCTTTATAGTCCATTAAACTAGCTTTAATTTTAGTGCTAATAGACATCTGTACGTCACATAGTTCCTGAGATATAGAATTCTCAAAATCAATTAACTAACTACTAATCTTTCAATAGATTTTTAAGAAATTTTGCTTTTTAAAAGGCTATACCTCGAGAACTATTGGACGTAAATAACTCTTTTAGGGCTAATATTTCTGCAAATTTATTCTTCTTTAAATAATATTCTTTTAGATTTTCTAGTGTTGTTGGTAGTTTTTATGATATAGAGCTTCAAATAAAAAATTATTGTTTTTTTAAAGGTTTTTAAACAGCTGCCATTTTTTATTCCCCCTACCAGGCAGACTCATAAATTTTGACTAGTAATTATACCTAGTTTTCATTAAAGTAATCAAAAATTGGGGTGAGATAATTGCCTTTTTTTCTTCCCGGCTCTTGTACTAGTGGTAGACTTTTGGCCAAGCCACTTCTCTCACACTGTGGCCCCTATTCTGCGTGCTTCCAGAACATCACAACTGTCATCTAGTGAGATTAGATATAAACATTA
>NW_027109698.1:1714567-1727921 GCF_000696795.3 Halyomorpha halys
TACCTGGAAGGATATTATTCCAAGAGGAAAGTCTTTCACTGAGGCTTTCAGTTCTTGTAACAACGTGGTTATTTACATTTACATGTTGGATATTTACATCCCTTAAATAAAATAAAAAAATATCCTATAGAAATGAAATACTCACTTTTCTTGCAGATTTGATGAAATGTTTAATGAATAATAAAAAAAAACAACTCCATAAGGCTACTGATTTCTACCAAATATGAAATCATTCCGTTTATTTTTACAAATAAATTATAATTTTTTGTTTATCAAACAAGTTAAAGTCAACTTGTTATAATATTTCTACCTAATATGATATCTTTGCGTTTATTTTTACAGATAAATTATAATTTTTTGTTTATCAAACAAGTTAAAATCAACTTGTTATAATATTTCTACCTAATATGATATCTTTGCGTTTATCATAACAGAGAAATTATAATTTTGTTTTTATTAAACAAGTTAAAAGCACTAGGATGTAGCGTAAGGGCTAGGTTGGTTAAGGAGATTTGCGGGTGCGGATTGCCTCGCTTCCTCTGCTCAACCTCTTGGTGGTTAAATGTTCTAGGCACCTCGGGATGTGATGTGGTTTGGAGGGGCCCATCCTTTTGGTATTTATTCCCTTCCTTATCTCACTACTAAGATTTATCTCATTTTCTGCTTGTCATATTGGATTAGTATATCTATAGTCCAGTTAAAGTGACTTATTTTATAAAGTTTAGTACTTCTAGTACAATACGTGCGTAAATTTTCCATGGGTTGGAAAGGCAGGTGTATGTAGTAAAACCCGAGTATTTTATCAGTATTTTGCTTACTATTTCTGTAAAAATTATAAGTACATTGAATTTCCTAAAAAAAAAAATCAACTTTCTTTTTCTTAACCATGTATTTTATGAGGGAGGACGGAGCGATTCAGGAAATAAAACGCTAATTAACTCTGAGAATCTGGGTTTGAATCTTGCTGGGGCAAATTATTATTTATTCTGTTATTGAAGCCATGTAGGGTTCGGGAAGCCTTAATTGCCCCCCCCCCCCCAATTTTACTCTTAATTGGATAAAATCTGGCGTTTCAACATGACCATGAACAAATCATCTCTTGTACAAGAAGTATTCATTGGAAACAGAAAGTGCCTAAGACGGTAGTTCCCAACTTTTTTCTTGCGATAGAACCCTTTTAGGTATTAAATGGAAAATGGGGAAACCCTTTTGGTAGAAGTCGGTAAATAACCGAACTCTGGCATTATCATTTAATGTATATTGAATGTCAAAAGCGGTATTTTCAGCAAAAACTAAGGAACGTTAAGAGGTTCAAAAACGTCTTGATGTTTCATGGAGGGACCATTCCATAATAATTTCGTGGAACCTCTGGAACAGGTTCGAGGAACTCCAGTTGGGTACCACTGGTTTAAAGTATGTAAGGGACAAATATAAATCAAGTCAAATTAAACACCTAATCCTAACTCTCAAAAACAGTGAACTATTTTATGTAGTTTAGTATCATCATTACTTTCCAAGCAAGTAAGTCCTATGAGCTCGCACATCATTATGAATGTGTAAAAAATCGTACTTGTTAGTTTTTTTTCTAATTTCTCGAAAATTAATGAGTCGAGTTTTCACTCACATTTTTGTGAGCTGACTTATTTAATTTATATTCATTAAATTCCTTACCTTACTTCTCTCTCCATCCTTATCTTTTATTTTTATCATATCATTTTACTTTATTACCATTCCACCAAGTTTCTTATAAATGTAAATGTCACACTTGCAATAGCGCAAGAAATTACAGTCATATAAGTGATTGAGCCTTCTGCAGTAGCGACATGTTTGGATTGTTAATTACAAAAATGATTTAATAACCAGGTTCTTATTTAATCAATGCAGTTAATTTTATTTTCCTTTAAAAATGATTGTCTGCATAATAGACTTTCTTAAATTAATATTGTATCACCAATAAATAATAATGTCTCATAAGTAAATTGTCCATTTATTTCTATAGTTGTATAGTGCATTTATTCACGGATGTTCATAAGCATATAAATAAATTGAAAACCTTATTTCAATGAGGCATCAATTAAATTTTAATTAAGTATACAAAAGTACGAATGAGCTAAAAAAAATTGCTTATGCTAATGTATTTAAAATATAAATGTATTTTCCAGATTAATAATACAATAAATATGAGAAAATTTTATTTTTTTCCATTAATCACTTTATAAGAGATGGTGAAACTAAAAAAATAAATGGAATAATTAATAAGCTAATTATTAATAGTAATGAATTGAAAATGATAATTATAAATATACGGCAATAAGAAAAAAATGAACATAATTATAAATCATAACAAATTCTTCCAATCGACTTGAAAATAAAATAAAATATTTATATATGCACTTAGGTGGACCCTGAGGCTCAAAGATTAATAAAAAAAACATAAAGCATTAAATTACATTTTTCCTCATCATTTAAATCCAGGCTAAGAATATATAACTTTACTATAATTTTGTTTCATGTGGATAAAATTACCTCCATAAATATCTCTACAAAAAAAGAACATATTAAATACTCTAAAGTTGACAAAAAAATAATGGACAAAATACTTTTAATGAAGCGTAGATAATTGACCGTAGATTAATAATTGGAGAAGATGATTGGGGGTGCGGTCAGCAAAAATAACACAAATAAACAAAAAATTATTTATTCATCGATTTATTCGATCTGAGTTCCAGTTTTAGCTAGGACCCCTTTGCTACAAGTTCCATGATGAAGACCTAAAACTCAGGTCGAAATCTTAGCAAGAATAAATATTTTTTTGTTTATTTGTGTTCTTTTTGCTGATCGGACCCCGGACCATCATCTCCAATTATTAATTTTTGACGAAATATTTTGTTTAAAAAACCTTAAAAATTTCTAGTTAACTATTTTTATTTAATACACTTTTAAAGCAATATTTTTTAGTCATTTAATAACCATCGTTTTATTCTCATCATCTCTCAATATTTGTTTCGTTAAATTATAATTTTGGTGTACCATGGCGTATATTATTATTGTTCAATTATTAATATATTATTATTAGATTTAAAATTATTAATTATTGAGGACTAATAACTTACTGACTACAGGCATTCCAAAATCTAGTGACACCCATGATCAGACAGCAGACTCAATCCCATTCCAAGCGTATCCCTTTCCTCATTCCCCTCTTACAATGTATTTGAAATGTAGTAAATGGGACTTTCCTTTATTATTACCTACCCCATCTATCAAACCCTATACACCCATAGGGCTTTGAAGAAAAAATTAATTCTACATAATAATTAATTTTTAGTTTCAAGAGATAACCGTTAAACCGTTAGATATTGTTTAAATAGTTGTAAACCTCTGGTAACTGCCAAAAATCTATTTATACAATTGAAATAAAATTTAATGAGCTGTTCACAATATATTGACACCTGAAAATGAATTCTCGGACCAGTTACCGCTTTATTTATGTATATAAGACAGGCAACTGCACGTTGATTTCGACTATTACTTCACTTACAAGACAAACGGTCCAAACTTCCAATTCATTACAAAAGACTGATATACATGACAATTATAAAGCCTAACTGGACGTAGGGAGTTGAGCTTTGGGGCTCCACTAAGCCTTCGAATTCCTCTCGTATCCAATCTTTATAATCCAAAATCCTCAATGTTCCTTACTTTGTTACAAATAAAACCATCCATAAATACCTAAATGTTCCTTAGTAACCTATCTACTCCGAACCCGATATCATTCCTTCCATTATAAACTCCCTAATCACCCAAACCCATTAGTTTCTAACCTTGCTTCCGTTTCCATCCCTGGAAATCCTCCTAGGCGCCTGAAAAGAAGATGGCCTCGTGACCTTATATTGTAAAATATTTTTACAGTTCCACCAATGGGTAGTTTCTATACTTGCTGTATCATATCATTATGATCTTACTTCAAATTTGCTTGTTTATATACAGTTGTAAATGTCAATAAATAAATAAATTAATGTATATATTTTCCTTCAGCTTTATAATTTAGGTCAGGTATAAATTAAATCTTAAAACTTTTAGAACATTTTCCCCTCTTGAAGGCTCTTTTTCCCTTCAAACAAAATGTTAAAAAAAGAAAAAATAAATAATAAAGAAATAACTAGCTATTTTGTTTTTTTCACCTAAACCAATTACTTTTTACAGAAGTGCAAAGAGAGTTTATCAGGAGGTAGAAGGCCGGTAAGAAGAAGTAGAGGCTCGGGATGGTGGAAAAGCTATTTTCATAATTACTTCCATGCCTCCTGTGGCTTTTCTTTGATATCGAAGCCCTTACAGCCCTTTCATCCTCTACATATCTCTTGTCTTCTATCTGCTTCTTTTTCAGACCTAAATAATTCCCCTAAGTGCTCAAGGGAGGAAAATTATTTTTTTTCTTTTTATCATAAATATTATTACATAATTTCCTTTAAAAAAATTATTGAAGTGATAAAGTGTTGAGAAAATGGTAAAAATTTCAATTTGGCACGCATCAAGAGAAAAAAAAGATTTAATTTGTGTATAATGTACAATAATGTTTGAAGTACTTTTGTATTTTTATGGTAAAGTAACCTAATATCATATAGCAGAATGTGGAATGGATTAACCTTCTGTTTTTATTTTTAAAAATACAGACTAATCCATATAATCCGACCTTCGGTTATCATATTGTCCGCTTAAACCAAAAATTTGAAAATCTTCATAGTAAAAAAAAGAATAAAAAAATAAGTTCATAATAAAATCATAGTTGCACATAGCTTTCAAAATTTTATTACAGCTTTTTATGGAAGAGATAAAGAATCTGCTGCATCATATGGAGCCGAGGTGCCTGAGTGAACCCCCTGCGGCATCACCACTTCACTACTTCTCAGACACATCTGCGTCGTCACAACCTGAAATATTTTCTAATGTTTTCGTTCCTCTAAAATACTTATTATCTGTACTTTATGATTTCAAACAACTTACTCTATTGTATTAGGTAGCGTCTTAATAAAATGGATTGTGTTATCATATCTAAAACATTTTATAATCTTACACATTTATATTTAAGTCAAATCATGTTTAAAAAATAAATAAATAACATGATTTCATTTGTTATAAAAATAAATTGTTAGTAAAAAATGGATCATTAATCACTCAAAAGTAGAACATAAAATATTAAAAGTACATCAAATATCTCCTGTTTTAAAATGAGGCTAGACTCGTTTCTAGCGTGGTCAGATATTAGTATAATAGTGTGGTCTGTCATTGGCAATGATCGTCATATATCATTAGATTAGGTTAATGTTTTTCTAGACCATCAAATATGCGGTTATTATGTGGAAGTAAACATTTGCAAATGTATAATGGATCGAGTACAATTGCGGCCTTTACTACTTCTTTTATTGCGACCCCTTAAGTGCCATAAGGGGTATTGATGATGTTATGTTAAATGTAAAATATTTTACCATGTTAAATGTTATAAGTATAGGATTGTAGGCAGCTCTATTTAAAGTCGTGTTACATGCATAAGAGCTCCTAGTGGATTTTCTGAGAAACTCGTTTCATGACCTTTCTTTCCAAAACTTCTTGTTATTGTTTACTTCTAAGTTTTGATTAAAGTAATTTATTACAACATTCCTGAAGTGGAAGTTGTGTGAAAGTTTCACTACTGAGTGCCTTGTTGATCTTATAACTGGTGAGGAAGAGAATCAAGATGAGCTAATTATCAACTGTCATTACATTATTATTATTATCCGGTTTTTCTCGCTATTACTGGTTGTATATTTGAGGTGGGGGACCTAGAAGTCCAACCACCTTCATATTTTGTTTATTTATTTATTTTATCTTTTCAAATACTTTAAACCTTTCGCACTATGCGTGCTGTGTCTAAGAGAACCGACTGTTGAGCCTTTCTTAGTACATCGACAGGCACTCCCTAACCATTCACGCCTGCCACTGTCGATTTTGGTACGAGGGCATTGGTGGATATTATGATTGGAGTTGCGGTAACTCCCTCCAAGTGATGCAGTTCCTTCAATCCAATCGCCAATTCCTGATATTTCCTTAGTTTTTCTCCTACAGTAGAGCTTATATTAATATCGTTTGGGATGCCGACATCAATAAGTTTTGCTTTCTTTTTTCTTAGACCAATAAGGAGGATATCTGGTTATTATGGCGTACTGTATGGTCCGTAATTATTGATTCATCCCAATAGAACTTGAGAGGACCTTTTTGGAGGAGTCTATTTGGGTGGTACTTGTAGTATGGGGTCTTCTTCTTTACAAGAATAATCCTTGAGAAAAAAGGATCAAATTTGTTTTTAAATAAACTAAACCACCCTCAAACAAGAATATATTAATAAAAATTAATCTAATAATCCATTAACTTTAGTGGATCTCGGTAATCCTGCATCCTTACTACATGGCCACTTCAGTTGACGCGTCCCCAAGATCTGCTTGATCCATATGACACATGATTTTCTCATCACGGATGAAACCCCTCCTTGTTTTTTCTACTATCCTTCCTAGAAATTAAATTTCTCGTCTACTTTCCTGTTTATAGATTTAAATCTAACTTCGCGCTCTATATTGGAGTGTAGGCAAGTACACCGACTTAAGGTGTGGAGTTTTACGTTTTGGTTCGTTACTTTGTTATCAATCCCAGTAAGATAAATTAGGTAATAAACCGAGTTTGCCTTACTTAACCTGTGTAGGGTTTCTGAATCCACTTTCCCTGGCCTTTCTATAAATGTCCCAAGATAGAGGGAATCCTTCATTAGCTCTTTTTGTGACAACTAAACATCTTCCTGTACTCTTCCTACCTGTAGGATCTTGCTTTTCCTAGGATTGATTAGCATACTTTTTCTACGGTGCTCTTCAAACGGGCAGCTACAACTTTTTCATGGATTCCGCAATGAGAACAATGTCGTCTGCATACAACAAAAGAAAAAGCTGAATCACCACGGAATTTTGATTTCTGCGCCCAAAGAACGTGCTATCAGTTCGCCTTTTTGAGATTGGTAGTGTTTTGTCTATGTGTAATGTGAATAACAAGGAGCTTAGACCGTCACTTTCTATATAGCTATATTAACTAGCTAGAATCCTGTTTGTTGCTCAACCTTCAGCCATAATTCTCTAGAATTAAAAGTTTTCGAATATGTTTAGAATATTATTGGGTTTTGCGATATATTGGTTATTTAAGGGTTACATCTTATAAATATCTAATCGAATGTAGTTCTGTATATCAACTGTATTTAAGTATTAATACCACTCGTATTTTGTTTTATGATCTTAAAGATTGTTTATAGTGTAGGCTGAAACGTGACGTTATAAAAACCACTAAATGATTATGTACTGTATATTTTATTTCCATCTTCTCGAAAATATATTACTTCTATTTCACGACGATCCATTTGATAACATATAAAACGATTAATTTAAGGGTAAAATGGTTGTTATATTTATGAGTGTTGCTACTACATTAATTAAACTGAATAGCAATTAATCTTGATGGGCACTATACACGTATAATCATCGTTAAATCATAAAAAAGTCATGACATTATTTTATACTGAATGTAACAAGCTCATAATAGGGCACATACTTCAGGTGAATGTTTAAGCATTTAAGCAGGTAAGAGACCTATTTATCATACCGTTCACATCTCAATCAATATATAACATTAAAGTCTAAATGGATACCTTCCAAGAGTGAAAAGCCGATTGAGTCGTACTATACACAGACAGCCGTGACATTTCGTACGTGCCGAAGCGGTGATAGGCTAAACGAGGCTTATCTCTCCTCGGAATAAAAATGAACAGGAGAGGCTAGAGAGTTTAAAGGAAGCAGATAATTAGGAAAGTGTTGTTACACTTTGTGGGGCTAATGGGAGGGTGGTAAAGTAAAAGAGCTTTCGACCGAAAAGTCTTTGTTCATACGCCCATACTTGTTGATAAATACCTTTTATTCTGTTCAAACTTCTTACCGTTTCCATTGTACCGTCAACTTATTACTCCATTTTAGTTTGGGACAAAGGCCACGTCTTGAGTTCTCCTCTACTCGCATTCCTATCTCGACTCTTACCTTTGTCTTGGTTGAAAAATTTCGCCGCCCGGTGCCATATGTCACTTTATCACTTAATTCACCTAACGCCTGCACTTTTGAAGTTCACATTAGATGGCTGTTGTTGCATTTGGCAGGTAAAATGGAATGGGTATTTTTAAGAAGTTTGAAATTATAAATTGGCACAATTTTTAACAAAAATTAAATTTAAATTGTGTTTTATAAAGACTGGTTTTTGATGTTGATACCGCTTTTTACAAACAAAATGCGTCAGTTTTCGCCGGTAATATTTATTATCTATGTTATTTTAACGTGGATAGGTATTACCGAAACCTTCACAAAATATTACAATTAAATAATTAATTTCTATAACGCATATAAATGATTGATACAAAGAATTAGCCAACAAAATTTAACTCAACAGAATTATAGCAAAACTTTCCGAACTTGACATTCTGAAATTTAGGCTAAAACGTTAGCACTCAATATAAAATATGTTTTAAAAACATTACAATAACAAATGTAGAATTTCTTAATAAAATAGATGGTCAAAAAATATAAAAGATTTTTAAAACATTCAAGCCCTAAAAATGTATGTAAAAATTATGACTATCCTACCGTTTGTGTTTATTTGCCCTTTTTCTTTTTACTTTTGGTTCATTTCTTGGACTAATAAAAGGAACTGAGTTGGCTGTTGCTATAGAAACAGCCTTATTCTTTTCGCTGACTGCTGCTGAAATTATTCCAAAAGTATCATGGTCACAAAAGCAGGTGTATTTTCGTTTAAATATTATAATTTACATTTTTAAATAACAAAAAAAAGCCATGCATTTGTTTTTTATATTTAATATTTTTTGTGCCTTTGGTATGTGGCGTAGAATTCTGTGGCCTTGGCGATCTTTTTTTCATTGTAATGTTAAAATGTGTCCGGGCCATTCTTCTATTTCTTTATTTTCCCATATTATAATTATAAATTGATAGAAAAATTAATAAATATGTATACAGTGTAACTTTTCCTAATAGACACTTCTCGACAACGGGCTTAGCCTTGGCACTTATTCTTCTTCTAACTTCTTCCGTTTGTGATCTTGATAATATTTATCCTCCACAATAATGTTATAAGGACATAAACCCACACCGATCAAACTACTACTGAAAAATAATATTTCTCATACCATATAAATGTAATTTACTTGATTGCTATATTTATCGTGGTATCTTTTATATCATGTATTATATATTATTGTATTTTTGTATTTAAATGAAAAATAAAGAGGTTTTGAAAATAAATAAAAAAATATCATGTCCCTACTAGCTTACTTTACCTAAAGCTACTTGCTTTTACTGAACGTGAAATTGGTCTAGGTCAAGTAGGCTTCAAAGGATAATCTACATTGGATCAAATTTTCTTGATATAAAATGGAAAAGCCAGAGAGCAAAATATAAATGTCCACAATTTATTCATTTTTTCTTCAGAAAAAAACTATACTGCGGTTTGCTTCTAAAGGGAATTAACTTCCAAACTCATGAAGAAGTAGAGTGCAACATTATGGTTGAACTTGACATTTCTGAAAACTTTCACACTTATGAAGCAATGTAACAAAAGTCTTGCTTGCTATTTAATCTAGCTCTGGAACAGAAAATAAATCAGGAATTCAGATTGAAGGAGCAGTGTTCAACAAATCCGCAAAGATCCTGGTCTTCAGAAGAACCAGAGCAAATGAGCAGTTTACACGAACTAACGCGATTTAAATTTAGAAAACCCTTATTACATATTTATTTTTATATTATTTTAAATAAATAAAATAATGCAATTACCTTCAAATTTACATTTTAATTAAATATTTTTTGGATTATTAATATCATTAAATATAATTTTATTAAAATGTTGTCATTTTTTTTCCTCAATAATTTGTTTCTTCCTTCTTAACTTCCCAATATTGGAACAACATTTCTCTTAGATTTACAAAATATTCCCTAATAGTTTCAATAGGTTTGCTGTAGAGAACATATATAGTTCAATGCTAAAAATGATGAACTCTCGAATAATACTGAACTTCCTCCTTCAAGCCACCCCGTGGAAGAAAACTGGACTCCCTGATATGTCTAGGTTGTTTTTAAAGCCAGTTGAGGCTTAATGAGAGCTCCACGACAGCTTGCACTCATAACTTAATAGAGAAGTTGAATATCATTAGAAAATCAATACCATAATAATCCAGTTTCTGAAAATAAATAATAGAACGTCAAATCCCGAAATAATGTACTTATTAAACATTTTTAGGCTACTAGAATCATTGAAGATAAAAGTAACATTTTGTTAAACATCAAAGGAGCTGTTCTGGATTTTCTTTTTAGGTAAGTAAATTGCAATAAATTTTATGAGGTTAAAAACTTCCAATTTGAATATATTTTATTCTAAATTATCATAATGTTGCACAACGTTTCGGTACTATCGTCCCATATTCATGTACTTTAATGAACCTCATAATTAGTCAAACTTTTAACATCCCTAGTGAATTTTGGAAGTTTTTAACCTCAAAACATTTATTGCAAATGAGCTGAATTATCGAATATACAAGGAAGTGACTCAGCATTCACGCTTAATTGCCAGAATTTCCTCTAACTAAACAAAGGGGTAGAAGGTATAACTTGCTGGGTACGCACTGGGAGGCTAAAAATTGTTTTTAAGTATGCTGTTTTCTCTAACCACCCAAACCCACTAGTTTCTAACCTTGCTTCCTCTTCCAATCCTGGCAATCCTCCGAGGCGCCTGAATAAAGATGGCCTCGTGACCTTATATTGTAAACTGTTTTTAGAGTTCTACTACTGGGTAGTTTCCCTACATCCTGTATCATATCATTATGCCATTATGATCAAATTTACTTGTTGTATTTTTATACAGTTGTAAATATCAAAAAAAAAAAATAGTTTGCTGTTTTAAATTCCAATAATTTAAAATTTTCGTTCTCGTCTCTGATTTTCCTGTCCTGTTTTTATTTTATATGATTTGATACCTTGTATAGCTATAGTTTATTTTCTTCCACATTTTAACAAAAACTTCATTTTTTTAGATGTTCGTAGTGCATCATTTGTAACTATAAATTATTACACTTAATCATTTCATGGTAATCTCATAAAACAAAAACAAAAAAAAATGTTTTTTATAATTGTTTCCATCTCTTCTCAAAAAATGATACGTAAAAATATATTTTATATTTTTTAACAAAAAAAAACATACGTGTGATTTTGGAAAGCCATACTGTATACAGGTAAATGGGTTTAATCATCCTTTGATAATACCCATTTTATCAATTGTATTAGAATCAATTCAAATATGAATAATTTTTTACTACCGTTGTATCCTACTTTTGTCTGCGTGATCTAAACTAAGTTACAAATTATTTTCCATTTGGCCTGATATTTTATCTAGGCAAGAGGTTTTCAAACGTGCGACTTTGGAATTTCACTATCTTGGAGATGTTCACGTTTTAGAATTTTTTTTTCTATTCTTGATAAGTGCCCTGAAGATGGCCTAATCGAGCTCTCGAGAGAACCGAGGAGCTATTGAAGTCGCACTATCTCCCGGCAGCCATGATCCATTCGGTCCCCAGCATTTGTCTCTGTCAGGGATCATACTTTCCTTTTTATTTTACAACTACTCTAGTCAACTCCTTTTTTATCTCTTCAATAAATCTTTGGAGTGCTTATATTTGTTTTATACAAGTTTACAACGTCACACCCATCTTTAAAAAAAAAAAATTGCTCACACATTATCTGACTTATAAGGTTCAACCCATGTTTTTCTCCCCATCAAAATAATTCTTTACGGATCAACATTTTTTAAGTATGATTTTTGATTAAATCGTTCATAATTCGAAGAGAAAATTTGTCTTTACAAATTCATTCACTAAATATCATTTACAATGAAATCCAGAAACGGAAGTAATAAGCTTATACAAACAGGCATTTTAATGCGATTTAAAACGAACAATGGACCCTAATAAGATTATGGGTTTAGCTTACATATCAGTAATTTGACGTATTGTTTAAATGGAAGTATTCAGAAATTAGTCATTGATGGAGGTGTTCATAAATACGTCAAAATCTTTTAACTGAGAAAATATTTGTCAGGAATATTTAGTAACTTTATTATCCTTAAATATTATTATCTGCTAGGTTAATGAATAGAAAAATGTCAATTTAGCCCAGAATAGTATAAACAATGTCTTGCACTACACATCATAATTCACTCTTACTTATTTGCTTACAATTACCGATGTGTAGAACATACAAGAGGAGCACTGCGATCGTGCAAAATAACAAACTTGAATTTTCAACAGATACACTCGTTTTGTTGTCCTCAGAATCCATATAACGATGTTCCGTAAAATGATCGGTGTGTGTGTTTTAACCGCCTAGCTGTCAAAAATTCAAGTATGGAAAGTTGTCCAAAACAGCAATTTTTTTTTTTTTTAATTTCTTTACTGGCAGTTCAGCCTGATGGGTCATACATGGTCATTATATTACAGTTTGGTCCACTTCTAACAAGTGACAAAGGTGGGAAATAGCTGTTAAAGACCCCAAGTTTATGGCTGATCGTATTATTTATCAATGAATAAAAAAAAAAATAAAAATAATTGAAATATTACTTTTAAGTCAATTTTTATTTCTTTTAAAAATTTCTCATAAGAATAACTAATCTGAGATAGTCTTCCTATTAATAAATAATAAATTACCGATAGTGTTTATTCGAAAATTACTTCTTTTTTTTTATCTCATGGGTAATTGTTAATATATATACCTAGAACATACCTATTATATTACTAGAGTATTGGGTAATATTGACTTTTACTAATTTTTCCTCCTGGAATGAATTAATGTCAAGAATACGCCACCTCAATTCAGTTGTGATAGATGGATCACATTTATAAACAATGAGGTATTGAAATCGATCGTAAAGTTAGATTGGATTCGTTCGGTTTTGAAATTTGAAATTCTGCCGATATTCTCGGTAATAAAGTGTTCTGTATTCCTGGCTCGCTCTGGTATATCCCTCTACCAATTTATTGTCATGTTATCGTTTCTACGGCTTTAAAAATATGTGTTGAATCAATTTATCTTCCTACAACATTTATTTTATCTGATTTATAAATCGTATTTATTTAGTTAAATATGTCACAGAACACAAATAATTTTTTACATGAAATTTCATCCCTTTCTCTCTTCCTTCCCTCTCCCCTTCTCCCTAAAAAATAATAATTTGCAGTAGAATT
>NW_027109698.1:1728549-1745202 GCF_000696795.3 Halyomorpha halys
TGTAATAGTTACGAAATTCAGGTATAATGAAGAGAGAAAAAAAAACTAAACAATAAAATTGTATTGATTAGCGTATAATAATGGATTTATAAGTAACCCAGTATATTTGGGAATCACTTGTAAAAAGAAAACGTTTCTCTGTTGTTTTTTTTTTTTTTTTTCCATTTCTTATTCTCCAGTCCAACATATTCGCTTTGTACATTCATTTTTTGTATTATCTTATTTTGCTATTAGACTTATTTTATTTACTTAACCTTGATCGTTGTTGTTTTTATTAACTTTGTAGTAGTTTACTGCTTTTGCCATTTTTTTAAAATTTGATCGTGAAAAATTTCGAATTCCAGTTTTAGAAAAGAACACACGTTTTAAGATCCGCAAACAAATCTCACAAAATAATCTGTGTGTGAACAGCCTAGATCAAAAACGAAAAATTCGCCCGAAACTCAATTACATATTTAAGCCGGATATACCTGGTACCTGACAGCAACGTTTTCGCTAAAATCGACCAACCGGGCACTTAACAGAATCAATATTTCACACTCACATACACATAAAACTTGGGACATAAATAGGTCAGTAAGGGAAAGTTGTATGATGTGCACACGGCACTAGATTATTATTGTTCACGAGCTGTGCACCGCGGTCTCACATCCTCAATTCATGCACATGATGAGTAGATGCCCTGGTCTATGATTTATGATTAACATCCGACATTTATTTAAGGAACAAAAGGACCAATGACTAAAAAAATATTATACATTAATACTAAGTATATCAATGCATAATTAATGGAAATATTAATAATAAATATAATCAATAATATTTCAAGATAAAATAGTGTAGCTTAAAAAATATCTAAAGCATCCTGTTACATTTACGAATAATATTTCATATTGATATTGCTATTTTCAAGAACATAGATGAATTTTTTTTTAAAAGTATTTATATAGTTTTCTCATATTTGTATGGGCTTGGGATAACGTTAGCTTTATAAAAGACTTCTATTATTGACTCTAAATCCAAGACATCTAAACTTGGGTAGCCCTGACCCAAACTCAATAGTACTTGGGGCTCGGGTCGGCCGATCCTCGCAATAAAACCGGATAACCCTGATGGCACTTTCATCCTGATCATGGCCACTGTTTCTCTATTGTAAGGCATCAAGGAGGGTTACTACAGTTTGATGTCTTCAATCTAGTTTAGTAGTCCACATCACTCTCAATTTTATGTAGATTTAGAATAAAATTAAGTTCCAACTCACTGATATTCCTCTAGAATATAATTAGGGAAAAAATTCAATTTTGTACTATTTTACATATTTAAAAAAAATATCTTGTAATAATGAACTTGAACTATTTTTAAACTAATAATATTTAAAAAAGTAATGATAAAAATTTTATTTGAATATAAATCGATCTTTTCCGCTTTTATGAAATGTCTATTGAAGATATTCATATACAAGACACCAAGATAGAGAGGAGAGAGAGAGAGAGAGAGAGAGAGAGAGAGAGAGAGAGAGAGAGAGAGAGAGAGCAGACAGACCGACTGGGAGAGGGACGCACAAAGGAGAGCTTTATTACTCATGACTAGGTGACTAGGTAGGACTGCCTTAACGTCAGCCTTGCAAGTAATTACGGGTCAACTGCCAACAGACCTTTGAATCCAGATTGCCATCGCAGAGCAAATTATAAATAAAGGCTTGCTGGCCAGCGTTGGGTCAAGTTGTTTCATTAGTTCCAGCAGAAGATTCGAAGATATTGCTAGAAGAATGGACGACATTGCCTTTACTGAATGGCAGAGGAGGTGGGGTAACTCCGCAACTGGAAGACTGACTCACGAATCATTCAAAGATGTCAGAAAAAGGGTAAAAAATTAATGGTTAGAGACAGATCACTGTACAGTGAACCCAGTATATAACCATTGCATGTATGTTTGACCTCAATTCCTGTTCAACCATAGCAAAATTTTGGGGGAAAAAAAGGACGCTCATTCTGCCCTTCATTTATTATGCAAACTGATATTTATGCTAAAATTCTCTGACGAACTATGATGTCTCTCTTTTGTCTGCGAATATTTCGCCAAGACCGTAGGTAAAGAATATTGGCTGTAATAAAACTTTATGAGATGGTGTTGTACGAACGTAATGATAAAAGCAGAGTGCGCATCTCAAGTGAAGCTGTGTCAGCGACTGTCATATGCATTGTGATTTGCAAACAAGGTCACCTCACACACTTCTCCACTATCTAATGTTGTTTTGAATCTATCATGGCCCTTGTATATACAAAATTTTAATTGACTTTTGTTTTTTACCGTGTGTAAATCCCTACGAACTTGAATAAATTCTTTCGATTTTGAGTGTATTTTATTCTCCCCAATCCTGTAGCTGTTAAAAACATAAAACGAAACAAATATTCATTATTTTTATGAAAAACATATTGTGATCAAATTTTAATAGTCTGTAAAGCATGACTGTTATTATTTTCGTTTCAAAAAAAGATGAAAAAAAACTTACATAATATGTCATAAAAGATTAGCCAAACAGATGTAAAGTAAAATCATTTTATTGAACGAAACAAAATTTACAATGATCACATTTATGAGGAGTTAAGATTAATTCAATAAGATTACGAATGTGATAAAAAACCATTAACGTAATAGTTTCTTCATATTACTGCTTTAATAGTGACACATGAAAAAAAAATGGATTTTACTTTGAATTAGCCGTATTCCCAAGACAGTCCCATAGACTAGGGTTACTTTCTCCACTCGAGTCTTCTTAAAGTATTCTCTATGCTATTATGAGTGTCACAAATTAATTCCAGTCTTCGGTACAACCAATAGAATACGTCAGATACAAAATAAACAAAGATTTATTTTGTCAAAAATGCTATTGCTATTTAAACAAAGCAGCGATAAGATGTTCAGTGACACAATATATGATTTTATTATTAAAGTATTTACAATTTATCATGCCGTTGTACAATATATATACTTTTTTAAAAGAAAGAAATATGTATTATGAATCACTGCAGAGATTATTTTTATTGTTGATGATTAACTGCAATTAAATAGCTTCCCTTGTTATAATTAGATATGCTTCTCAATTTTCAATTCTACGATTAAATATCGAATAATATTAAACCATTAGTGAACTCGTAGCCTGCCATTGATATTCGATTTACTCTTATCGATCATCTTTTAAATTGAACGACAAAAGCCATTTGGCAGAAATACAAAAGATGGCTACTGCACTGCAGGTCTCCGTTCTGGAATCGGCCTCGACAAATGAGAATTTTATTTTTGTATATCATTCAGCTATTATTATTTCAAGCTCTTCGTCTATACAATTTTATTATACAATAGTTATGTTTTTATCTATATTAATAGTTGTTAGTTATATAATTATGGTTTACATTAGTGTATATTATAATAAATTTTCCTCGTAAAAATTAAAACCATGAAGAAATAAAAAAAAAAATTTTATTATTCTGGGGCTAGGTCTATTTAGAACAATTACAAAGGTAATTTTTTTTATAATAACATAACAAAAACACTGTGGCTACACTTAATTATAACATAAATACAGAAAGAAAAAAAAAATTAACAAAACTAACTGACTAAAAACATAACAAAAAAAAGTAATTGAAAAAATATCTATACTACTATAATATTGGATTATATTGGTGAAGTAAAAGGTAGTTAAATAAAAGAGTTTTAAACAAGAGAAGGTTTGCTTCATAACATGTTATGAATTTATGTATATGTTAGAAGGAATGGAGTTCCAGAGATATGCAGCAGTTTGGTGAGGTGCTGGAGGATGAGGAGGGTAGATGTCAGATAAACGGGACCTGGTAGTACGGGATTAGACTGAGAATTTGAATTGCAGGATGTCCGTTGAACACTAATTACTTGGAATAGAAAGGAAGCCAGGAAATTCTGGCATCGGAAGGATGGATAAAGAGAGACACTTCAGCTCCACGTAATACTGGGTTATGTCCCTATCTCTGGTGCACCAAAAATAAATCGTAATTCATAAGACGTTTAAGTTTAGATTCGGAATTACCCGAGAGTCCACCATATATCAGGCAGCCATTGTCAAAGTGGAGGAAAATAAGAGAGGAATCTAGGTGTTGACGGGTTTTGATAAGGATGGGGTGTAGGAGATAGGGAGGTCCAATTATGATAGCTTTAATCTTTTCGACATTTAGCGTAAGTTTATTGTCTGTTGCCTAAGTGCTTACACTATTGATGTCTTCTTGTAGTTTTAGAATGGTATTTGAGGCGTCATGAGGATAGAAAGAAAAGTAACCTTGTAAGTCGTCTGCCTATAGATGATACTGGGAATGCTGGATGGAAAATGGAAGGTCATTGATAAAGATGGAGAAAAGAGTAGGGGGTAGAGAGGAACCCATAAGCCCAAAAAGGATAAAAGGAACTCGAGAAAGTCCATATAATTCTGGTTAGTCGACCAAAATATAACCAAATAAAATTTTGGTCTTATTTTGAAATAGACATGTTCAAATGATATTTCCCTAGAAACTTTTTTTTTCTATACTGTGGGCCCTTTATAGACTACAGCTAGTAGGGTTGAAAAAAAAAGTAACCACAGTCTACACAGTACAATCTATAGAATCCGTCAAATAAAAAATAAAGTATTTTCAAATATTAAAAAAATATTATTCAAAGTAGCGATGTATAATTAGTAACGTAACCAGAGATGGTTTCAGTGACTTATATACTATCAAATATTTTGGGAAATTGAAGTATTTTGAATGAAAAACCTATTAAATAAAAATTCTAAGTGTAATGAAAACTTAAAATCATTAGAGCCACGAAATAGCAGTTTTTGCTTTTCCCCTCACTTCTCCATTATCAATATTTTATATTTTATGAAGACGATCTCTCGCCCTTAACATTTTATATTAATGTACTTAAAAATAACACGTAACAAAATAACCTATAAAGATTTTTCCAGTTCTAAGCCTGACATACTTAGCCCTCGGCATTGTAGTACTATTTAGAGCTTAATATTGAATTTACGTTCAAATTTTTATCAACGGTATAATGAGCTTATTTAAAAGTTAGTTGTAGAACTCTTATACAAAAAATAAATATATAATAAAAGTATAATAATTATGTACATTTTTTCGTGAGGCTTCTTACTAGGGCTTTCATGTTGGGATGGACGACCTCAGCACTCGTTTTCCCCTTGTAATCGATTATATAGAATTATTTTATATTTTATCAATTGGATTCTCTCGAGCATCCCTCCAGTAGGTTCGCAAATAGATTCTAGATCTTGTTTGTGCACCAATTTGCTAAAAATAAGATGGTCTGTTTAAGAATAATTAATTTTTGTGACACCAGGTTAAACTGTATTTCTTTACCTGCTCGTTCCATCAGAGTTTTGCCAATCATTATTGAGATATTGGAGTATCATAACGAGTAATTTGCCCTGATTTGATTAAGTGATCATTTTGATTGTTGCATTTGGCAGATATTTCGGTAATCAAACCAAACGTTTCCATCTTTGGTTATAGCAGTTATTTTTTTCACACTTTCTTGTTTGTCATATCCTATGTATAAAACTAGTTTATTATCGATAAAGGCAGCCACAACGTCAGCATATATTTCTTAGAGCCCTGAATAAGCACCTTCTCGTCTTATTCTGAAGTGCCTCTGAAAGGAATAAACTCCCTAGCACATTATTCAGGGAGAGCTTTATTAAGCTTATTGCTATGCTCTAGATGCCAAACGTTGCAGAACTCCAATGTTACGTACAGAAAGGCAACTGGTAAAACCTTTTAAGATAGTCGGAGTGAGATCAAGAAGAATCAAAATCTTGTTTTCAACTATTTATTTGCTGACGTTTCGCCCCAATTTGCAGGGCTTCATCAGGGCTAAAAAGAAACAAATCAAACTAAAAATGCATTTATGATGCAAGATAATCAGATAAAGTACACTAAGTTGGGGTTAAAACAATGTGATTATAAGTGAGAAATTACATAAAAATGAAAAAAAAAAAGAAATAAAAATAAGATGTATAACAAGTATATATTATGAATATTGTATATATAATTGTATAATAATACAATATTGTGTATATTATATTATTATATCTTGAAAGATTCGTGATTCATATGAATTTATCACTTTCATTGTTATAAATTTATAGATGTGAATTCTATCGTTATTATACTTTACATAAGTTACCTAATCCATTCATATTCTTATTTTATTTTCATTACAGTGTTCGTATTTAGTTGTATTATATAAATTTAATCATAGGTTTTATATCTAAAAATAATTTCAAAATTGTTCAATTCTATCATCTAAAGCCTAACAGACTTCTTAATGACCCAATAATTAATAACTCCCAATAATTGTTACAAACATATATTTAATTTTTGTATATTGTTTCGGCACTGAACCATAGATATAGCTAATCTAATCGGACCACATTAGATGTAATTATTAATTTTTAAAAATTACTATTTAACTATTTTGGAAAAAAAATATTAATTATCCTAAAAATTTAAGGAAATAAAATATTATAGAAATTGAATCAAAATAAATGATAAGAGTTAGATGTATGGAGTACTCAATAATTGACTTGTAATGTCTGACTTTCTTTTAGTTTTCTTATATTATATATATATTTTTTCTTGTCCTGTTTAAATAAGAGGGACGTCATCGGAATCTAAAATTCTACAGATCAACATTTTCTATTTAACTTTTTATTTTTATTTTTTTTCAGCCAAGACTCCCATTGGAGGCCTATGCAATGATTGGGGGTCAAAGATTTCATTTTGTGGGACCGCCACTCAATGAAAAAAGTCAACGGCCCAGGCCGGATTCTAACCGGCACCGCCAATAGACATCAAAATGGTAAAATTGTATCTTAACCACTGAACTGCGGGCGGCCCTTTCTATTTTACTTATATCTTATAACTGTTTTGAGATAACGGTGCGAGTAGATAAACAAAGAGATGGCTTAAAAAATTTTTTCAAGGAATGATGAAAGTGGAGAAGTCGTCTAATATCTTCTTTGAAAATATTAGACGACAGAGGGTAACTAAAATAATCCAGGTATTTGATTTACATATTAAGAAGGAACATAATTACAAATTTCGGAGCATGTTGTTTTATCAGAAATCATTCCTCATTTTTAATAATCATTGATAATTAAAATTAATATATTCGGTAAATCTGAATTTTAAGATATACGATTTCATTTTAGCCACGAAATTTTTGTCGCTTTGGTCCTGATTTAAATTTTAAGAATAAACGAAAACTTTTTGCCTACTCAATTTATTGCTCCAATTCAATCCTCTGTAAGGTGTTACGACTCAGACATTTCAACGAGACCTAAGCTTCCAATTGGAGAAAAAAAAAAATCAATTTGTTTTGCCAGCTTCTTGGCGTTTGTAACTCTTCAGAAAGTTGTTCCATTCTAGAATGTTGTGTACTTTGAAAACTCGTTTAACCGAGTTTGTTTACTCTCACAACTCCTCTTATCACAACTGGAATGTAAACAAGGGCGTTCATTAAAAATACCGCCTCTGGAAAATGGGATCATGAAGAGAAGAAATATTTTATGGATTTTACCTACGCAATTTCCTAGCTATTGAAACCCTTTAGACACCACATCTATTTCTGAGAAGTTATCTATTTAATATTTTATACATTGATAAAGTTAAATGAAAAATAATCCTTAGTCGGTAACGAATTATGAAAAAAAATAAATAAATCAAAAATACAAAATCGACACTTAAACTTCTAAAACTTCGTTATTCTGAATAAATGAATAATAAGTCCGATTGAAGTCTTTATTACAAATTTTTACATATTTTGAATTTGAATAAAAGTAAAAAATTTAATTTCTTCATAATATTTCAGCCAGTTTTCAACATAATATATTGTTTTATCTAAGATAATTCATTTCTCATTGCTTAACAATTATTTATAAACAGAAAGTATTAAAAATTACTAAATTGTTTTAATATTGACAGCGAAAAATTACTACACTCTAATTTAGAAAAACCATGACAAATTCCTTTCGTTCCTTTTTATTTGTCAATAATATTGGAAGATATTACAACAATCTTTACAATCTGCCACAACCTTAGTAAAAAAAAAAATAGTAATACATGATCACATTTATACCAAAATTAAAAAAATAAATACATAAAAGTAATAGTAATAACAATAATACCTATAAATAAAATCTGTATATGTATATGAACAGGGAGACAAATAAATTGTTTCATAAAGAAACAAGGATAGCACAAAATAAGAAAAATTTTGAACTTATATAACAATAAAATAAAGCACTAATCATATTTACACTATTATGTACAATATTTACATTTTCGACCTGAGAAACATGAGCCCACTGTATCACTCACGCATGAGGGGCAGAGCAGAGTATCTCCAGATCCCAGCCAAACTCTCAGACCACGTCACTGATAATGGGTAAGTGGTGGCTGAGTATATGCTAGAACTGAAAAATCATTTGAGCTTATGTAATTACTAGGAAGATGGTCAGGGTGTTGGTCAAGAAAAATACAGGTAATAACAAAGGTAGCAGAAATAACAATTTATTATCGACCAACGTTTCGTCCCACTTTGGAGGGCTTAATCAGAATCTTAGAAGATATAGAATGGATTTTTCTATTCTATATCTTCCACTTATACAGCTCTGTAAATTAAGGCCAAATATATAGTCTACTAATAAATATTTTTGTAAACTATTATTGTACCTTTCTTTACCACCATCCGGATCATCTTTCTACATGAAAATGAAATAGTTTCAAAGTTATATTTAAATTAACTAAAGATAATATAGAATGGTTTTGAAAATAGGCAATAACCCTAAACGTCTATTATAAAAGAATTTCAGAAGTAAGAAAGGGAGAAATGTACTAAGGAATAAATTTTTTGGGCATTTGGAATATATTTTAAAAAATCAAATCATTCTAGAGACATCTTGTCTCAAATTTGTTACATATATTTTGTCTTCAAGAATTCACTAGAAATGTCTCTAGATATAATCTTACCTGTACTCACAGGATGAGTAGAGTAGGCTGGATTAAGATAGTACATATAGTGCATAAAGATGGTTTTCATTTTGAAAGGATTTTATACAATTTAGAAGATAAGGGAAAAAAGTATATTAACCTAAAATAGTGAAATAATGACAAGAAATTTAAAGCGTATTTTTGATCAGTGTTATTCCAGAGTAAGTATCAATGAAGCATTGTACGAATGGTGTTATGGGTATAAATAGAGATTGAAGAAAATTAACAAGAGAGGAGGAAATTAAGAAGGTGTTTGGAAACCAATTGAGCCAATAATATTTTTATTTTTGATTCCTTAACCTTTTTGATTCCTTAAGTACTCTCATTATAATGTGTCGTAATTCCTTTAAACAATTAGAAGAAAGATTTCCATAGGAAAAATGGCCAGCACGAAAACGCAAAAATCAACCAAGTTTTGACAAAATTCTTTTGAATTAAAATGATCTCATATGATTACATTGCAAGGTTTTGGTCTGTCCTGTCATCATTTTGTAGTGGTTTTTAAAGCATTAATAATAACGATACGCAGAAGGGGATATTGGTATTTAATGAGGCTAAGCATGTGCAACTGAAACATTAAGTAGTATATTATATATCGTAAAGGTATATTCGTTGCATTACATTAAACCAGGCATGATCAGTTTTTGTCAGTATTATTTCCTTTTCGATTTATAAGAAAAAATTCAAGCCGCAATATATATTTTTTAAAATTTACACCCTAGCATTAGATTCTTCATTGTAAGAATTTATTAGTCATTTAGATTGCTTAGAGATTATGTAATATTAAAGATTAAAAACTCACATTTATGTAAATTAAAATTCTTTGTATTTAATATAAAATTTTCTTTTTTATTGCAACCTTTCTTAGTGCTTGGGAGAGCATTCAACCTGAAATCTAGAATTGCCAGAAGTCCTTTTTTGACAGGAATGTTTATTTCTTTTAGTGTTTTTCCTAAATTTTTAATTAACTCATTTAATATGCTTAAACGTCCCCGTACAGGGAACTCACAAATATAAATCTTCCCACCGTATAATTTCTCTTTTTTAAATAACTGTATTATATATCTGGTAGGTGACAGAACTTGCTCACCTTGTCGAATAGGAAATGTCTTTATGTATTTTCTAGCTCAATCAATTATAGCTCTCATACAGGAGATATAAGAGACAGCTTCTACTTTCGTACTATTACATGTTAAATTTAATACTTCTTAATTTCTGCTTACCTACATGTTTTTTGCAATAATTTAAGCAAATAAAAATATTATATATTAATAAAAGGGGGCAGCAGTAGAAGCGTGGCAACGCGCCAGTCTACCATCTCAAAGGTTGTTAGATCGAATCCCGGTCCCACCCGGGCTTTTTTCAAGCCTACAATAATACGAAACTCACTCACAACCTCCCGTAGGCATTTGTGAGACCCGTTAGCTAATGGGTGGCACCCACAAGAAATAGCCGTCGGTGTGACGAACCCAACCTACGAAAAAACACGCCAAGAAACGCGCGATGTATTAGGAAATACATTGCGCGTTTCTGAGAACTTATTCCTACCTTCCTTAGTCTCATGGTCTGTCGCCCATATAATAATAATAAAAATATAAAGAATAGATTAAATAAAAACATTTCTTCGTTGTTTATAAAACTATAAATATTTTTTATAAGCCCTCTTGATTGATTTTTTAATAATAATATAGATAAAAAATAGAAATTCACCATAGGTATACTTCTATTATATTTATTTGGCCCGTTTCTTTCCAGAATCCGCATACACATCCCAAATTCTGATGTTAGATTTTCCTCGCCACCTTATTATTTCCTTTTACCCCATAATTACTAAATCTGACTAAAGTTTAAGTGTACGTAAGCTATATTACTTGACATAAGGCTTTTTAAAACTAAACTGGAAATAATAATTACTGAACTCAATAATTCAACAATATCTTCAGATTTGTTAACTAATGTATTTCTTGATTGACGACATCTAAAAAATTATTATAAATAAAATAAAATCGCACGTCGGCCAATAGGTTCCCTCCAGAGAAATGATGTCAGAAATATATCACTGGCCTGTATCTATAATCATAATCAATTATAAACTCTGATCTCTTCCATATTCACAATCGAATAATTGACATGCAAATTAATTAATAATTAATTATTCGATCAGGGTGTTTTAAGGAAATTTACTGACTTTGTATTATGCATTCCTCTCGACTGTGAAGACATAGTATAGTGGTCATTAAAAAAACTACTATATTAAAAAAACATTTTAAATTTAGCTATAACCTGCCAGACTGGTTTTTCTTTTTCTCCCGGCTTTTAAATAACTTTTTTTCTAACTTTTTGTTCCTTTCTTTTTATTTCTTTATTGAACGAATAAAAAATTTACACTGAAAAACAAAATAAAAATTGACACATCATTTAACCTGGAGTTTGTTAAAAAATCCTTAATTTTGTTTTTCTTTTCAATTTTTCATGAGTATTTTTTTTATTTATTTCTCACCTGGTTAAGGAACAAATAAATATATTAGAGATATATACATGAAAAAAAACCTGTTACATTTAATGCGGGGCACGATAACGTTTGGATAATGAGAAAGAAAAGAATGTTAATTTCTTAATGGTTTTCCCACCATGACTTTTTTTTTTGGATCAAAGCGTGTCTTTGCATATTGAGTGTTGATGTGGAAAATATTATAAACTGCAAAATTAATAAAATGTCATATTTTGTAATTTATATTTTTTATTTTTATCGTTTGATAACCTCATATTGATAGATTAGGATATTTTTTATTTTACATATTAAGATTTATTAAGTGGGTTTGGGCCAGATTAAATACTTGCATAACCGGTGGCAAAGAAAATAATTAATTAACAAGTGATAACACCTAAGTTCTTTCTTTTATATATTTATCAACGATTCGTTTCCATTTAATCGTCCCCACATATAACTCGCTTTTATTTAAAACACAGAGGAAAATTGGAAAATGTTCCCTATATTCGTTTAACTAAAAACTGGTACTTAGTTAAGGTTGAACACTGAACCGCTCGTTTATACCTACAAGACCTACTAGTCGTAAAGACCTACTAATTCATATGCCGTAAAAGGTGATATATGCAAAGTAATATGCATGGACTGTGCTGAGAATAGCTTTCAATAATCCTTCTAGATCAAACTAAAGGATTTAAATTTATTTTCAATTCATATGTTCATGCTATTCTTTTTTTTTTCTAAATTTGATATACCTTTTTCTTTTTTAAAATCGGAAAATTGAGTTACTTTACTCAAAATTGTGTACTTTATTATGTATTCGGCGATATTGATTCACTTACTGGAGTCAGAAAAGTTTGAAATTTACATATTATTAACTCGTCTTCCTTGGAATATAGTTAAAAGAGAAAAAAAATCTTGTTTAATTTGTGTTTATATCATAATGTTTTTTTAGTGAATAAGTGTAGACAATTTTATTGGCTGGTTGGATAATCTTACACCTCGTTTTAAAATTCATTAAGACACTACGAAATCAATAATGTTCGCGAATTAAGCTGTCATTGGAAAGAATTGAAAGAAATGTACCAATTTTTTTTTTTTTGGTTTTAAAAACAACAATGTTTTTTTTTAAGACTTAATTAACATCTTTCCTTTCAATAAATGAAGAGATAAATAATTAAGAAAAAACAGAATTTTTCTTATTATATTTATATTTTTTTATTTCTGATTTATTATTTCTTTTCCGAATAAGTCTGGAAAATATAATGTGTAAAATAAAATAATATAATTTTAATTAATATTTTATTGATAATAAGCCCCAGAAAAAAAATGAAAACTTATACATGGAATTGTATTTATAAAACAATAAAATTTTAATAGAATGAAATGAAATGAAAAATAGTTTATTGAAAATTATTATATTCTATGATAATCAGACCAATTTGGACTTATGGAATTGAGCTCTGGGGCTCTACCAAACCATTAAATTCATCCCGTATAATCTTTAAAATCCAAAATCCTCCGTAAAATCCTTGATGTTCTTTATTATGTCACAAATAAACTCATCCACAAAGACCTTAACATCCCTTTCGTTGAAGAATAGCTTTGTCTCCTTTCATTCTAAACTCCTTACCCATCCTAATCCATTGCTTCTTAATCTATCTTCCTTAATAATTCCCGATAATCTTCCGATGCATCTGAAAAGAAGATGGAAACAAGACCTCATTTCTCCCAGGGTAGAAGAGAAGAAACTATACTAGCAAGGCCTCTGTAGAAGTGCAAGATATGTTGCAGTTGTACTCAAAAAAGAAATTGGTCAAACAATAATTTAACACAGTAATGTTATCTATCAATACAAATAACTAAATTTAATACTGATTAGAGTAAAATTGTGGCTCGTTTTTCGCACAGTGACAAAAACATAAGAATATTTTTCATTTTAAAAATACTCCTTTTTAGCTAAAAAAAAATTGTTTATATTTAAAATGATCTAAATTATAGGTAGGAGCTTTGAGATTGTTATCTTGAAATTCATCATGCTTATCGTCCCTACGTTATTTATCTTCAGTTCACAGGCAGGCCAGTCCATCAGTTAAAACTTTTAATTGCAAGTAGATCCCATGATATTAAAAAAAAAACTCTACATTAAAGTAAATATCAGTTATCTGTATTAAAGCGCTGGTTATCTGGAGGAACTTTTAATTGGACCCTATTCCGAGAGATATTTTTTTTTCAATTCACTTTTAAACTTAATGATTGAGAATTTCGTAAAAATTATCATTATTATAAAAGTCCTTTCAAAGATCTGTACGTCGCTAAGAATTAAATTATTTTGTATAATTTTGATTAATTAAAAATATTTCTTTCATAAAGTTTTATTTTCTTTTGTCATTAATTAGAAACGAATAATAAATAATATAAAATCTAACATTATCAGTAGGTTATGGAAAATGGATATCGATGTCCTAACATTACTCTATGACTAATTATTAATTACTATACAACCTAATCATTATAATAAATATTATCATAATATAAATTACTAATTATACAATATTTAGTACCTTAAAGGAACGTTTCTCTGACAATAAATAAAAATTATTTTATATTTCAACAGGTAACTAACCCGTCATTTTAAGCATGCTGAGGTTATTTTGGACAATTGTGGGATATGTAAGCTAATTAATATTTATAATTATAAAAATATAAATGCAGTTCGACAAGGATACTCCCTTGTACATTGTTTCTTCTAACTTCTAGACAAGAAGCCCAGGCGAAAAGAAACAGTTATTTCATTCCAAATTTTGGTTACTTTACTAGAAACTTTATGTAATTAATAGTAAAAATGTATGACTGCTGGCCATAACAGGGGTTAATAAAAGTGGTAGCAGTCCCAAAACGTTTAAAAAAATTAAATCTTCATTCCGAGCTTCATATCTTTAAATTTACATACGACAAAACATAATAATGCTTATTTATTTATTTATTTATCACCCTACCCTGTCTGTTTAGACAATACGGGTGTTCGCAGCAGTAGGTAAAACTTATTGCTGCAACGTATCTTGCTCATCTACAGTGGACTTGCTGGTTAGTTTCTTATCTCCTACCCAGGGAGAAATGAGAAGAGCCCATAACTTCCTTCTACCCGTACACGAAGGTGTTGTAGTGTGAGTAGTTTTCTCTCTTCATCAGTTCAGGGAAATCACTCTCCGTCAAAATATAGTCATAGTCATCTTAGTTTTCAGTGCCTCATAGGCGGTACAAGCGAGTACGACGTGCTCGGCGGTCTCTGGAACCCGACAACTTGGGCACACAGAATCAATGTTTATGCCTTGTGTGGCGAGAGCTCGGAAACCTCCATGCCCCGTGAGGAACTGCGAAACCCCGTAGTCGGGGAGAATCCATGTTCATTCTAGGCGTGAACCAACGGTAGGAAAGTACTTCCTTAGGAAAGCCCCTTTTAGCCAATCCACCCACCGTCGGTTCCATTCTTGCAAGGTTTCTTCTCGGAGGATCCTCTTCCATCTGTTTGGGTCTTCACCAATACACACTTGGAGATTCTTTGATAAATTCGCCAGACCTTCCTTCTTTACCGTGTATTGATAATAGTCTTCCTGCAGGATGAGATCGATAGGTACTCCTGCTAACATCAGTACCGCTTCGTGAGACACTGGTTCTGTATGCTCGAGTAACTCGCAGCAGGGCCATCCTCTGAATTGTCACCAACCTGCTCTTCTGCCTTTGTGAGAGATGTCGACTAATTTAACTCTTTTAATTCATACTCAATAGTTCCCGAGATACACTATTTTTAATAAAGTAACGTTTAATAACAAAATAAAGGAGAATCAATAGTTAGTGAATTTATTTTTTAACTATACCTCAGAGGTTGTCTAATATACAGATGACAATTAACAATATAATTAAAACTATTTGAATGTATTATAATATTGCATGTATGTATTAAATGAATGCAGTATAATAGAGAAAACTATAACTCAGGAACTATGAGACGTACAAATGCCTACAAGCACTCATTTTGAAACTAATTGAATATACCATAAAGTAATGAGGATAATATAGTTAAGGCTGCGTTCAATGAAGAACACAAATAAGTACAAAATTATTTGTTAGTCATCATACTAATGGGTAAGTTTTTCACTGACCGCACCCCCAGCCATGTTCTCATTATATAAATTAACGGTCAACTATTAAATCATCAGTTCTATAAATAGTATATAATCATTATTTTCGTAGGAGTAGACGCTTACAAGAATTTTGCGGAAATGATGATTTCGCGATGTTTATAAAAACATTTTAGATTATAAAAAATCATATCAAAGGAATTACTGAACGTAAATATTAGGGCTCATATTTTTGACTGCCTACTTTAAACGATGTGATTTGAGATATTTTAGTATTGTTGATAGTTTCATTTATTTTTATTCATTTGATTATTTACGGAGCACCAAATGAAAAATGAGCGAAAAATTTAGGTTTTGAAAATTGAAAAATTTCTGAAAGGACATAAGGGACTTTTTTTTTACCTAGAGGAACCATTTTTTTTAAAATGCCATATATTATTCCTCCGGATTAGGTTGGCTAAGCACCAATTTTTACCCTTAACTTTTAGTAGTCATCCAAGATTGGAGTGAAATAACTGGTTTTCTTCTTCTATTGGACTCTCGAACTATTGTGTTTGGAAAAAGCGATCACTGAATCTAGGATCGAGTGAATAGGAATCATCCTCTATCGAACAATCCAAATCCTATGTTATGCAGATGATTTATGTATCGTTGGAACTTCGAGAACTCCAATAGAAAAGGCTTTTCATGCCCTCAAATTACCTCCCAGAAATATAGGCCTTGCTGTGACCTCGAAGAAGAATTAATTCAGAGTCGTTAGAAAAATTATGCCTTCTGATGAAATCATCGTTGAATTATTCTATTAAATATTTTAATTTGTATATCTCTGCTTTTGATAGGCTTTGATGGGTGAGCCATATGGCAAGGCTAGGTGTGCATAAGAAATTTTTCGATAGGAGACTGCATAGGACGGCCCAGAGGCCACACCAAATTACGATATGCT
>NW_027109698.1:1746537-1748550 GCF_000696795.3 Halyomorpha halys
CATAATTTTTACACTCAGCCTGAGTAACTCCGAACGGAACTGCACTCTAAATTACGTCCCTGGAGTTGAAAGCCAGTGGAGGTTGAGTGAGGGCCTAGTCCCAATTTCTTTTCTTCTCTTTTTACGCCATAAGAACCCTTCTGCACCACTAAATCAAGTGTTGGAATAAAATATTCGTAAATAATAAAGACAATGACAAATAAAAGAAAATATGATATAAAAATAACTGATCATGAGAAAATAAACGGTAATAAATGTAATAATTCAAGTTTACTTCTTACTCAATCATTCTAACTCGGAAGTAACTAAATAAGGATGATGCAATGCTCATTTAAAATTTCATTCTTTTATTTATTATATGATCTGGGCAATATCAGCTGTCGTATAGAGTTGTAACATTTTCCCAGTATATTTCACAATAAAAATTATGTGTGCCCTACGAAGATTAAGAGTCAACAAGATTCAAACTATTTCAGTTCAGAAGAAACAAAAACAACTTTTTTTAAAAACTATCCTAAAATTTCAGATAATAGTGAAGGAGTGTAATAGTTTTACCTTGTAAGAGGTCATGATATTCTGATTTTTATATGATTTTACACTGATAAGTGTACAGTAAAAAAAAATAAATAAAGAGCCAAAAGCCTGTTTTTCCGGCAATAATTCAGAAAAAAAAAGAGAGCAACTTTTAATGAACGATTTCATTGACCTTAAAAAAAGTGGTTAAACTGTCCCATGCAAAATTCAGATTCCCACTATTTCGGCTCCATCAGGAGATGTAAAACATTTAAAAAAATCATAATTACAGGAATTATGCTAGATTATCCCTTTATTTGTAGGAATAGGAATGATTTTATTAAAAAATGCTGTGCAGTTATACAAATTTTCACAATACACCGTCATTTTCAACTCCCTATCTCAGAAAAATATTAAGGACTTAATTTTAATGTAATATGAATCCATTATGATAATGAATTATTTAGAGTACTCAAGTTAAACTGAGATGGGATGTGCCCCAGAATTTGAGGTTTTGTTTAATTAGTCAAATGGTGAAGAGATGGATTTTACTCTGTAATAATTAAACTTGTCTTGGGGAAATTTTGATGATTTTATTTTTCATATTGCTTTCTTTTCTTAATTATTTTTTATCCAGCTAAAAACAGTCTGGTTAATAAATCATCTTGGCAGAGATTTAATCATTTTCACGTGAAGTATAAGATAAATAAAGGAACTCCGAAGTATAATTTTTAAACTTGCATTACTTTTCGAATCAATAAACCACCTTTCAAGAAAAAACTTTTCAATAAATACAAATAATTCACTTGAGCCTGAGAATTTGCTTCAACATCACTTATTCTGTAATATTTTTTTATTTATAGAAGGAATTCGGGAAAAGTAGGATGGGCTTTGGGAGGTGTTCCATCATGAAATTGATTTCTTGTCCAAAGCTACATTACTGAAAGTGGAAGGCCATATTCATTTGGGATCCTGTAGCGATCCTCGTCTTTTGTTGAAACCTCTTCAGTTATAAATCTGAACAAAATACATACAAAAATTCAAAGGTACTTTTAGTCCTCCTTTCCTATGGATCAGATATCTATTTGAATTTATTTTATTTTTGTATCAGTTCAATAAACACCCGGTAAATATAATTCAAGTTATAGCATTGCGGGGTAAAATATGGGCATGTAATGTTGTATGGTTTAGTAACGAGAGGATCTCTAAAATTTTAATAAACACTGAATCGACAGGTAAACGTCCTAGGGGTAGACCGAAACGTAGATGGGAGGATTACGTTAAAACTGATCTAGTTTGTGTTCGTAAGGCCTTCATTATTTATTTATTTTTTTATTTATCAGATTAATAAATATTTTAACCACTATTAGTTAAATTTGGAAAATACATTCATACATAGGAATTATTTTGTATATTGTATTTGCTTTATCTTCATATTTAAGTTATCCATTATTTTAACTTCTTTTGTGTGTTCTATCTGTTTAATTTTTATTTTTAATT
>NW_027109698.1:1749695-1767708 GCF_000696795.3 Halyomorpha halys
ACTGTACCCAGTAAATATAATTCAGGTTATATCATTGCGGCGTATAAGATGTGCGAGTAATAATGATGTAAGGCTTAGTTATGATCGGTTCACTGAAATGTTAATAAACATTGAACCAACAGGTTAAGGTCTGAGAGGATAGACCGAAGCGTAGGTGGGACGATTGCGTCAAGACTGATCTTGCATTTTTGGTATTGAACATTCGGGTTCGCTAATGCTTTATTATTATAATAAAGATATAATGGGTTCTATCCACCAAAGCGACTGGATGAGAAGTTCGTTATAAGAAAATTCATTTAGATATACTGGTACTAACTATTTAGCGTTTTTTAGAAGTAGTAATGTAACTACTTTCTTCTTAGTATGTTCTTGTTTACTAAAAAATAATGGAAAATAATGGAACCGACTAACTGACAGACCAAAAGTGTTGTGGCAGTACTTTTATTTAAGGTCTCTTTGTAGAGTACAGACATTAGATGCAAAACAGACATTGAAACCCGAAGATATATTGAATGCGAAGAAGGAAGGAGAAGGGATTCAATTATACGAACTAGAAAGGAGGATGCAGCAGCTGTGGGGACATGGCTCCCAAGACATAAGTTAATACTGGGGCTGTATCGTTTCATATCCAGCCCCTGTTTCTGTCTTAACTTAGCAGCACACGCCTTCTACCACGGGATCCTTTAATTAATATCTTCTGCTCTGGAATAATCTCCTCCTAATATCTTATTGCCTATTTTATAAATTTCTATTCTCACGAACGTATAACATTTACCGATTTATGACCACCCTTTCTTAGTGAGCTTGATGAGGGGTGTGTATAAAAATTTTAATTATTAACACTTTATTGTATTTTGGGGTTTTAACATAATCCCTCTCCCTCATGCAATAGTACTTTAGTAGTTTATACAACGGAGGCACATCAAGTTCTTCGACTCGCTGAATACCAACATCAACCAACTGGTGAGCAGACACTAGCTCCTAGCAGGTTGCAACAGTGCCACCAGTTATCAATCACAACCAGTGCAACAGACACATGTTTAACCTTAGTTTTTATTTTTAGTGATAGTGCCATCACAACCCTCAAGCGTGCTCTAACACTTGACTCACCACCATGAACTCAAATTCAGCCCATCACATCACTAGTAAGTCTCCTTAACGTGTAGCCCTGCTACAGTAAAAGAAGATAGCTTAGACCTGATACTCATTTGTATATATTCATGAATATTATGTTTTATTTCAGATTAAAGGGGTTCTGAAAAAAAATCTTAAATATTTATGAAAGGCCTGAAATGTTGCTTAGTTGCCAGAAATGCATTGCCATGCTGTAAGGACTCAGATATATTTCAGTTTTGGCCAAATATGAGAAAATAAAATACCTAATTCTGTACTTCATTAAATCAATTTTATCTAGTTTTCCCAAATCGTACGCCATATGTGTGATGGCTCCATTTCTTCAACATATCTGTTATCTTTCACCTTTAAGCTTGATTTCAGCTTTAAGTCAGTCACCAAATCTAGGAATAGGCGTGGCTTTACTACAAAATGTAACTCGATAAACAATTTTTTTTTCAATGACTTCTGCACTCGCGGTTTGTGAAGGGATATCAGTTTACGGCCGGAGAGACAATATGCGCTCTGATTATTTTTAGAGTTATAATCTTGATATTTTAGCCAATATCGGCACATACTTGTTATAAGTTAATGTTTTTAAAGGTAACGCTTTAAGATTACTGCCGTGGCATGGAGGCGGGTATAATAATGCTTTTTATGCGAACATTTATGTTCACTGTTTATTTTTATGTTAATAAGTTCATTATTATCTCCTGTTTATAAACTTACCCATTTATTCATCACTTCATCTGCTCTGCAAGCTCGTCTTCAATCTTTCTGGAATAACCAAAGGGGTTATTATTCTTTTGGTTCCCATTGTTCATATAGTCGTTCATAGCTCCTCTACATTTTATCCAATTCCTGTGTTAATACAACTTTTGAAAAGAAGAATGTATCAACTTTTAACACACATTAACATCATTTAGCCTTAATGTATATAATATTGGAATATTGGTTTTAAATAATGACAATTTTTTCAAACTTTTTATTTTATATCCCCGGTTCTAATTTGTGTAATTCGTTCAGATTTGTGCCCTCTGGTTCACTTTCCAGAACCCCTAAGCCTCTTCCAATGTTTGTGTAATTAGTTGTGTCGCGGGTAAATTTAATTCTATTTTTTTACTATATATATTTATTATGTAATGATATTTACCGCTATGAACTAAATATATTTAATGAACAATTGATTCAATCATTAAACTAATGTATTAATAATCAAATATGTTAATTTATATTAAACTTTCAATTGTATTAAATTAAACTATCTACAACCCTAAATCTAGCAATTACGAAGCATTGCCGAGTCTGCTAGTCTTATTACCAATTTTAAATAAATGATGCATATCATTAACATGGATTACATAATCTAAGAAACTTTATGTAAAAAAAAAATTGGGATCATCATTTTCACATCATATTCACTTCCTCAGCACCGGTTCTACGAAGTTACTCCAATTCCGACCGCTTGTATAACTGGTTTCTGCTACGGTTTTAGACCCTCCAGGCATGTGGTGTAAAAGAGGATTTATGAAATCCTACTCAAACCCTTTTATCTTTTTTTCTCTCTTCCTCTTTTTATTTTGGGCTAACCATGTCATCGTTAAAAATTAATGGAATAACATGAAGATTAAGAATGATATCCATTGTTTTCGTTTTTCTTTGGTGAAGTGATTTCATATAATTTATTGATATACTATGGAAATCTCATAAATGACTTCATTAATAAACTATTAAACGGAGATTTATTTTTTTTAAACTCTCTAAAATAATACTGCGGCAACTTTTTTTTTATATATATAATTTTAAGGCATCAACCACTTTGGAGTCATTATTTCCTTAATATCTGAAATTTTATTAACCCTTACTGCCTTAATTTATGAATATCGTGTTAATTTCTGAATTTAAATGTATAACTATTGAAAAATGGTAAACTTTTATGGTTAAGTTTTGAGTGATTCAGAAATTTGAAAACTTTCAGTCTGTTATCTTGCAAAATTGAATGAAGATCTACTGGTAATTCATACAAAGATTTGATGGAGGTGTATGCTTGGCATTCGGTTAAGATGTGTTTTACGGTAAGTCACGCAAGTCCGGCACACAGGTGGAGAATCACGGGGCATAAAGTAACCGTAGGTCAGGCGCATATGACCTATTCTACGAAGCGTCAAAATCACCACCTCTCTGCGCACATTCCTAGTGGATGATACCTAAGGGGTAACAGCATTTCTGATTTCCCGCAATGCGGCAACTTTAATCTGATGGAATGGTTAACATACAAAAAAGAACCATCATCCTTATTTCGCATTAACCCGGCAACGGGTCCTTCCGTTGGACATTAAGCTCACAAGTCAGTTTTTCGGCAATTTTATTATAATTCGAGTTTACAGGAATACTTCACTTTCTATAATATACAGTAAAAATAGAAAAGTTTCAAATAAGAATGCCAAGAAATGGTCTAGGATTGTACGATAACCAGCTACAATTTTATAAGCTAAAAACATATGAATGAGGAAGTGATTACTTTACATAAGTTTGAGGATTGCCGTTGATGAAAAAATTACTATTTTTGATAAATAAAAAAAAAATTATTGTAAATATAGCTACTAAAATAGTTAACGTAACAAAAAAAAAATAGTCAAAACTACAAGCATTTTTATATCGTATCAGCAATATGATCACAATCCTAGTTTTATGTACTTCAAATTTTTGTATAGCAGCAAAGTCTATTTTCGAAAATGGAAACTAAATTTCCTCTTATATAAATCTACAAAATATAAAGAGAAAAATGCCAAAAATTATGAAGATAAGAGTTAAAAATCTAAAGATTTATTTCTCTAAACATAAAAAAGGCTCAGTACGCAGCCAATTCCCGGGTTAAATGTTGGGGAATTGAGTATCCAAACACAACAGGTTGCGTGCTTACTGCTTAGTAATTATTTCTTAAAGCAAAGCAATTAATTATTGGGCAGTTAAGATAGCATTGGTAAGACATGTTTTTTTTATGTCCCAATCTTATCGTTTATATAAATATGTATTAATTAGGCTTGGTACTTTTTTTTTTAACATCAAATTATTCAGTTTTGCAAGTGTACCCATACATAACATCAGATACCATGTGTCGCAATTTATGGAGATGTTGATGTATGCGTTTTAGAAGTACGTGTCCTTATTTCTTTCAAATCCACTCTCCGTCCTTATCGAAATATAACATTATACATAAATATGTATGTGAACGATTCTATTCGTTACATAATGCATTACCAGACTCTGAAGATTACTCGGTGATAAAATGCTCATATTAGTGTAATTATTGGGGTCAGGAGCTTCATAAATAAAAATATACAAACAACTTCCGCAGAGCAAAAAAAAACCTACCGCTGCTTCGATTTTAATACGAAGGATTTGTTAATGAACCCCCTCCCCCTTTTCCAAAGATCAAAAATAAAATAGAAAATAAAATAATAAAAGAAAATATTCATTCCGATTGACGCACAAATTCAATAATAATAAATGAAATAAAGTATACCTTCATATTAGTTTAAAAAATATATATAAATGGATATATACGCAAACTAAAAAGGATCCGTTATCTAATCAAAGAAATAACAACCCAAAGAAAAAAAGAAAGAAAATTAAGATGCTTAAATTAAAAAAATCTTAACCTTAATCATATAGAATAAACAGAGAAAAAACATTTTGTTTTGCTTCTAACCCCTATGGGTGTGTGGAGATGCAGTCATAATGAAAACGGGTTGAAAGTAGGCTCTTTTCCTGCATCCTGGTAAAATTTTAACAGGGGGATGAGGAAATTTGATTACTTGGGAAGGGGTAGTCTGTATTTTGTGTCCGTCTGATGGTGATGGGCTTACCACGTATGTTGATTCAAATTATGTAGTTATTTGTATTCAGTCGAGTCTGAGTCTGTTTGTGTGTGTCTGCCACCTTTGTGGCCGTCCTGTCGGTGTCAGTGTCCTAATTTTGATGTGTCTTCTCTATATAAATTCTGCCACCGTCGGTTTTTTTATGGACACAAAAAAAAATTAAATATCTAATATTATATAATGAATAGAAAAATACTCGAGATTTAACTACATAACAAAAAAAAAGTCACACACAGTAGGTGGAAGAAAAGAAGCTTGTCGATATGCGCATATCGAACAAAAAATAAATGTCTCCGAATCTCTTCTTAGATGGCCATCGTCATCCAAATGGTGAAAATTGAGTGGGTGACGGCCCCTCGCAACGCTCTACTCCAAGATTCAGAGGCTAAACAGTGGTGGTGAGCCGGTAAGTGATTGAATCTCTGTCGGATGGGTGAAAGCACCAGAAACCAACTCTAGTCCAATGCCTCAAAACATTCGCTCAAAAAACTTCAAAACGTTGTTAAAGGTCTCGGTATCGAGTTTCCGCTTGGTGGGTAAAGGTATACAAATTATTACAGATTTAATACCTCAAAAACATGAAGTAGAATCCTTAGTAGACCTCATCAGCGTGTCTTGTTTAATAGCCCTCCATTCTGTACTGTCCTTGGAACGAAGTCTTTTAAACCCACAACGCTCTTATACATAGAAAGCCTCCCTCATAGACCTATGTTATTCAACTAACAGTTAATACCTGTTTTTAATTACAAAACAAAAAACATGGGGTTGAAAAAGTCAACTGGAAAGGTGATTAAAAATAAAAAATTGAATTAAAAATAACTCTTTCTTTGGGCTTTAACAGTAAAAATTATTGATTAAATTCTTATACATACCAACTATTTGAAATTTATAAAGGAGTGTCCTGTAAGTTTTTACCGATCCTCACTGATATTACAGAAGTCCTCAAAAGAAAACAAAAAAAATCATGTAGAAAATTATCAAACTCTCAATAGAAGAGGAGAAAATTAATATTTACTTTCTTTTTTTTTTTTTTAAATCACGGCTTTTGTTGATGGGCTAACAATTAAAGAATAAAATAATATTAAAATAAAATAATATTTAATAAGTTGGGTAATTTTCAATTTTAATGTAGCAACACGCTAGTTGGTTTTAAACTATTGATTCTTATTATAGTTATGAAAAAAAAAAAATTAAGTTTATTTTCTAAATGGGGTAAATGGGTCATTTATGATCGTCTCGAATATGTTTGTTATTGGTATCCAAATTCCTCTCTTATAGAAATAATTATCATGATGAGGGTGTAGGAAGGAGAGTACTTAAATTTTGTGAGTAAATTAACTAACCTGAATTCAATAAATCTTCATATCAAAACAGGTATGTGGGGTCCCCCTTCCTCCCCCCCCAAAAAAAAAAAGATTGATACATTTTTATCAATTCCTCAGGTAGGCGTGAAATATCTAAACATTTATGTTTTAAAGATATTGTCTCAATTCTGCGCAACGGTTTCACACTTTTCTCTTTCGTTTTATATTTTGCTTCAATTACAGCACTTCAAACATAGCATGTGACAAGATGAATACATTATATGCATTTTATTCACATTCTCGGGTTCGATCTTTGGTCTGATTCCCTTAAAAATGATTGGTTTTTCTAAAATGAGATTTTGGTCGAAATGTGGCTGTTAGGGGCCACTGTGTTCGACGTTTGCCCCTTGTAAACCTTCGTAGTAGTTTACATACAATACAAGCATCTGAAAAGTACAAAGTTTGTAGAATGTGATCTGTAAAAATATGTATACATTTAAAAATGAAACAATAAAAATTGAATGAAAAATAAAATATGGTAGGCACAATAATGTTACAGAACTCAGGTAGGAAGAGGATTAAAAAGTTATAAAAGTTTAGACACAGTAAAGCTCCCGATGAAAATATAATGAAACTTACTAAACTTTTCTACTATTATAAAAATACCTCTAAACATTCCGAACACTCATTATCCTTAAATCATTCCTTCAAATTTGACACTTTCACATTCACTATCTCCAATTACAACACATTACCAACGTTGAATTTATTTATTTTTTCTAAAAAACTAACGATCAAAACTATCGCTAGCTTCTTTCTAAATTTTAAATTTATCAAAACATAAATTGTTTATAATCCATATTCTTCCACTGCATGTTTTTTTTTCTCTCGTATTTAACTTTTTTATTATTGCAATCATGAAAATTATTAATTGTATCTGAAGGTCTATAACTCAGATCGAAACGTTAGTTAACATTAAAGCAGTTTATATCTAATTGCATTTCAATGCAGCATAACCAGCTTCTACTACATTGAATATGTATAACAGCGATGAATTTTTCCAAATATACTGAATGTATTTGGATAATATAGCCATGTGATACATATTCTCAATTACTGGAGGGAAAAGGGATTGAGAAGAATATGTTGAGGGGTTCCTGAGAATAAGAATGGGAACCATAAGGAATGAGGAGCTGGTGGAACTGTTTATGTCAACCAACATTGTTGCATTAGTGAAAAGAGTCAAGATGAGATGAATACGACATGTAGAGAGGCTGTCCGATTAAAGGATACCCAAAAAGATGCTCTATGGAAAACAGGATGACAAACGAAGACGAAAACGACCCTGGATGATGGAGTGGTGAATCTGAAGTATCTCTATCAGCTTCGAAATTTAAACGGTCCTTTTTAAGTACAAAATCACTTTCAAGATTCATATAAAACATACTTCAAAAGCGTAATGAACGCTCAACTTTCATTTTAGGCAATAAATCAAACTTCCAAGTTGAGGTTTCTTGTTAATTATTGAATTTCATTAATAAAAACACCCCTTGAACAAAAACTACCTATTTTTCTTTATGTAAATTCATTTGCTGATGAAATATGACCGCCTATGTCCGTTATCCGTTGAATTAAAAATCTTGTAGGTAATACCATTTAATGCTAAAACAAATAGTTTCATTTAATTTTTTTTTTCAATTCTGGATTAAATTTAAATGCAACAGTTTAGTAGCTAACTACCTTTGATTTTAATTCCATTCTACTTTCACGTTAAATAATTTCTAATGGAGGTTTAATGATAGTTCGTTCAACTCCTCTGGAATACTGAACCAGGCTATCCTTCACATTCTAATTCGTACTTATTCTTCTCTTTCGTAATTAAGTGGACAAATAGTTACTCTTAGTCATAATAATATTGAACAATTAATCAATTTTTATTCTTTAAAATTAATAGTTTTTAGCATCTCGGCATTTTTTAATACTAAGTTCACAATGTCAAAATATTTATTAATTTAAATTGTTTACCTTGAACCAGGAGTCACCTAAATTTCCCTTACATCCGTTCAGTCTATCAATTCTGCTCTAAATAATCCGGTATTGCTAAATATGCTGACAAGAAATGTTAGATATCCTGTTTTAAGACCGAGTACCTCCATCGTTATAGGAATCTTTGGGCAAATTGTTTTCTCAAGAGAAAAATGTTTATATTAACTGACTCCTGTTTGTACGTTCGTTTTTGTTTAATGGCGTTAAACTTCGGTATTCATACAAAAGCATATATATTATTTCTTTCATTTTTCTATTTAAAGTATTCTGATTTTATATTTGAAAATTCTGTGATTTTTAAAATTGAAATATTGATTCTATTGTTTCATCAATAGTTCCTAAAGATTATTTATATATCGGATTTAATCCGAAACTATTGAGGTGTGAGGTAAAATATAATCATTCTTAAAAATATAATTTTTAATCATCATATTATCATATTATATTATTCAATCATCATATTATTGCAATTCTGATATTTCGGAGGCGTCTGTTATGTGATGAGGAAGGAATGAGTTAGTCTTGGGTGTCCTATTCTCAGTCTAGTCAGAACGATCACCTCTACTCTATGAGATTTAATTTTAGAGATATACCAGGGCTTTACCTCAGTTATTATAATTTTTAAACTACTACTTGGGCTTTTATTAATCTTCAATTTCCTTATCGAGGGTTTTTCTCATTTCTGATGGATCCTTTTGGAACGTAAAATATTGTAATTTCGAGGCATTACAACATTGTATTTCATTTAGTAAGTATACAACACTGTAGACCTTGAGGTGTAAAGAATACAATTAAATCATATTATTACGAAACATATGGATGATTGACAACCTGCTTACTTGTTTATGAACTTTTCTTTTGCATATAGCTTGACAGATTGACATGGGCAATATTAGATTACAGAAAGCTGCCATAGACGGATATCGGAGGCCGGCAGCTGGATATCCTCAAGTGGCCAAGGGATGAATGGGGGCCTCGGCGAATAGGCTCACAAAGGCGTTGCTACTGCCTCACAAATACCTGAGCCTTTGTGAGCAGATGTTGGGGTCCAATAAACAGAGAGCTCTCTTACGACACTATCGGTAGTATTGCTTGCTGTCGTCCTTATTCTATATCGAACCTATTGTAGAGTCCTTATTTTTCTATGTTAGCCACTTACTATACATCTCTCAACCGCTTTGACTTCCTTTCTATACACACGTCGTTTTTTGTTCTTGTTTTGCCCTCTTTAAAGCCCTTCACTTTTTTTTAGGATAAATATTTTCAAACAGATTTTGGTTTTTCCCGCTTACAGTTCAAGACCGCTCCCAAGGGCGTGTTGTAAACATTCGTAATCAACCGCATTCATGAAAGAGATACTTAACTCCCCTTTTCATAGTAGATTCCAGATAAAAACTTTTTTCCTCTTGTCGCTCTCACTTTAACTGAATTTAAAATTCTATTGCATTGATGTAGAACTGTTCGTGTACCAGTTGAAATAACGATTAGAATGAATTAAAATGGAGAGAAAATATTTACTATTATCTAGTTTATTTACTTTAATTTCTCAAATTGGTCAATGTTTGTGATTAGCCTTTCCCATTCTCAGAACCTTCTTACTTCGATTTAAATCCATTTTCTGTCCCTATTATCTACATAAAATATCCTTTACAATGTGTCTTATAAATATAATATGTAGGCCATGAGTATGGGCACCGAAACACAGAAACATTTTTTATCTGCGAAACTTAGGAAAATAAATGTAATAATTTGCTCTTGAAAAGTATTCGTCACGAAATAAGGCGGTCCTGATAATTTGCGTTTGCTAACTTTCGCTCCGTAACCAATTGGTCTAATCGTAATTCTGATGACATGGCCACTTCACGCTTTCAAAATTGATGGGTAAAGCATTAGCTTAAAGACCTTGTTCTTCATTGTTGTACCATCATCTCCTCTGATCTTGTTTAGTGGAGCAAAAATGTTTCTGTCAAATTTTCTTTTCTAATCGAAAAATTCTTCTACTTTCTTGGTGGTTAATGTTCAGGCTTTGGATCCAAACACAAGGATAACGTTTTGTAACTTAAGCACTTTTACGTCGAGAAATCAAGGGCTACTGAAATGATGACTGAAGCCACAATAATGTATGTTGATCATCATCAGACTCTTATTTGTTTACATTCCTAGCTTATTTTAGAGCAAAAAATTGATCCTAGATACTTAAACTGGTCTACGCTTTGTTAGTTGAACGGACCTATAACTAAAGATTCTTTTTCTTCATTCCCATTACTCTGAACAGCTCTCGTGTACTCCGTCTTCTCTTCGTTTATGGTCAGGCCAAAATCTGATAAGATTCTGGAATGCTTGGAATAAGTGTGTTGAATGAACGAGCAACTTTGTCAATATGATCGGCAAAGGCAAGCTGGTGGACGTATATGGTTGCTGTCTTTTGGATGCCAGAGATTCTTACTATTTTTTCAAGAGTTATGTTAAATTGGACTTTAGGACATTTGCTTGTAATTTTTTTCGAGTAAAATTCTGGAATAAGTTTGACTCTATTTTGAATTAGTACCGAACTTTTTCCATTGGCATTTTGATGAGGCGTTTTGGTAGGATTTTAAACTATTTCAATACTTAATAGAAGATAACAAAATGAATTGAGCTAGTTACATATGGCCTGATATCGATAAAAACCCTGATAGTTGAAGCAACGTCCTATAAATGCAAACGAAATAATAATTAAAAGTGTTTCAAACGCTAAAATGTACTCACTTGTTAGAATAAATTTAATCACTTGAAACATATACGAGTGCCGAGGCTGGGAGAGAAGCACTGGGGTCCTGGAGTACAACGTCATCCATATTTGGGTGACAGGGCTTAATTCTGGGTAACTTGGGCAGAATATAAATATTTTATATAGGTATAATTGTATGTTCAAGATTTTATTTACTTTATTTTCACTATTCACCTCAGTTTTTTTCTTATTTTCTATTATTTAACTCAATTATCCAACTATGTTTATTTATAATGTGTATATATAATTTTATTTGTATCCATTTTAGTTTATAATTAATTATTTTATTGTTTTTATCATCATTAATTATTTTTAGTTACCAGGTATATAAGGTATGTACTTTACTTACATTTCTAACACCTTGAGTGTGGCATAATATATTATTATGTTGGTGCAGTCTGTAAATAATTACAAATAAGTTGAGAGAACGTATTTAGTGCCAACATTTCGGCCAGAGTTTCTAGCGTTCATCAGTGCTGAGAACAAAGAGCAAGATAATAACCAATGAATACAAAAAAATAAATAAAAAGAGAAAATATAAATAGAACGATAATAGTAAATAATTATACAGAATGAAAATTAATAAAAATAAAGTGATGAAAGAAGTGGAAAATAAAATGTTTAATTAAATATGTAAGTAGAATAACATAATCAAGGAAATACAAATTTTAAAATTATGTAATGCATAATTAAAAAATAAAGAAATATAAATATATTAATTTAATAATGATTAAAATAATTAAAGTTATGGAAAGAAAAAAATAAATAAATAAAAGAAAATATATGTAAGTATAATGCTAGAATAAAGAAACAAAATATAAGGTTGAGTTAAACAAAATAAGTGAATAAAGAACATGACAATAATAATATGTGGTGAATATAACTAATAACGTGGTTAAGGAGAAATAAGAAGAGAATAGAGAAGGAGAAGGGGGTAAATGAAAGATAAAAAAAGAGAATAAGACAAAGAACTCACCCACTAGTAGAAGATCGGAAATCTAAGTGAACTCAGCAGCACGTGTGGAAAGACTGAGTAATCATTCTGTTCACATTTTCTCTTTTTATTTTATTTTTAGTATTCATTGCTTGTTATCTTGCTCTTTGTTCTTAGCCCTGATGAAGGCTAGAAACTAGGGCCGAAACGTAAGCACTATTAAATAAGTTCTCTTAACTAATTTGCTTTATTTACTGACCGCTCCCCCAACCATCTTCTCTTCATATTCCAGTAAAGGTTTTTCTCAATATATTATGTAAAAAAGAAATATGAAATCTTTTCATGTTCAAAAAAATGTATTTGATTGATTGTTCCAAACTGTGAAGTCACTATTCCCTAATGTATTGCAGAACCTCTTAAGAAAAGGGATGCATTGTTTATATGTTGTAATTTTTTCTCATAACTTTTTATTTGGTAGAGGTAAGACATTGTTCATAAATTTTTAGACTTGATACTGGAATATTTAAGTATTTTTATGTAATGATGCCAATATTCAAGTTCTTTAGTTCAGTGTAGTTATCGTTGCAATTAGCAAGCAGCAACTTATTTTATAAATTTTTCGAATTTTAAAACTCTTTCATTAACTAATTTTCGTTTAGGTCCCATGCCAATTTACTCTACCGTATAATCTGAGGTTTCAAATGAAATTACGTGCATTCAAGATTTTTCAAAATATATAAAATTATTTTTCAAAAAAGTACAATTAATAGTTTCTCTTAACATGTGAGCAAAATATATCCAAGTTCAATATAAGACCTATTGAATAATTATATAATACATTCGTATACATTCCGTAGCAAAACAAAATTCGGAAACTATGATTTTAACCCGAATTTTATTAATGAGTATAAATTTTAGTAATTACGATTTTCTTATTTGTTATAAAAATCAGTTATTTAAACCAATTCTTTGAAAAATAAATAACTATTGTTAATGATACTGAACAAATAAATCATAATTTTTTTATTTTTATTATCGAACTTTATTTATTGATAAACATTACAATCTGCCGCTGTGGGCAATAGGTAATAGTGATGAATGATCACATCCTTAGTGAAATAAAATAAAATAAGAATGAAAAATAAATAAATGAAAAAGAACATAAAAATTAATAAAATCTCTCATAAAATATATACAAACAGAAGGATAAAGAAAATGAACATAATGATAAAAATAAAAGAATCTCTCGCCACATTTACACTCCTATACAATATTTACACAATCGACCTGAGGATCCCTGAGCCCACTCTGTCCCCCACGTGTGAGGGGTAGAGCAGAGCTCAAAAGATCCCAGCGCATCCCTCTCGCCGCATCACTGGTAATGAGCGCTAAAGCCGCAAACTTGAGTGGAGAAGCTGACCATTGCCAGAACTCCAATTGTCCATTTTTAATTTACAATAAGTCTCTTGGCCACTGCCGTTTAAACCTTCGAGGTGGATTGTAAGGATGGGTGGAACTAGATAAGGGTTGAACCAAAGGATTAGGATGGTTGGAAAGGTTTATATGGAATTTTGAGAATTTAATTATAAAAAATAGAAAAAAACTTAATTTAATTTAAAACTAATAAATATTCATTTTCATCTTGTTTTCTAACACAGGAATAAATGTAATATCATTTATTACGCCCTCTTGATCACAAAAGGACCCTAACGCTTTTAACTGTAGAAGAAATTGCTTTTAACTGAAATTATATTGTATCTAACTTAAAGCACTAGGAAGAGAAGGACAATGCCAAAGAAGTTTTCCATTTTCTAATAGTTACATCGGACGAACCTGAAAGCGAGACAAAAACTGTAAATCCCACGTGATCCAATTATTCAGTAATAGTTCTTGTGATATTTAGGAGTGGATCATCTTGCATAAAAATTAATTGTTCACCAACAAATGAGACTAATGGGATCACAGCCTCTAGAACCACATCCTCACTATACCTCTGAGCAGACAGAACCCCATTCTCAATAGTCCATTACAAGCTTGGAATTTTATTCCTCCCTAAACTATAAGTGATGACCGTTAGACAGACAGTTCTCGCTAAGTACATTGAGGGAATTTCTCTGCTGCTTGTCTCCATGCTCTGTCTCAACCAACTGTTTCTAATTATCAGGAAGAATACTTTTCCAGCTAAGTTAGGGTTCCGTCTTGGGAACCTCAGCTTGAAGTTCATATTCTCTCTATCTCCAATCTACATTGCCTGAGCTAATATGGTTATCATTTGAATCGCATTCATCGTATTATTTTAAGTCTATACCGAACCTAAAGCATAATTTTTTTTTTATTGATAGATATTACAATCTGCCACACAGTTGTGGGCAATAGGTAATAGTGATTAATGATCTCATACATACTAAAATAAAAAAAATAAAATAAAAAAATAAAAAAAAACAACTCTCTTAAAATATATACAAACAAAAGAATAAACAAGATGAACATAATCAAACTATCTGTATAAAAAATAAATAAATAAAATAACATAATGATAAAACAATTAAGGTTATACAATTAAAGCATAATTAAAAGACAATCTCTCAATTTAGAAAGTACGATAAATTGACTATCAGATTGAGTTGTGGACCTCCACATACACAAGATCTTCAAGATTATAAGTTTACTTTTGAAACGGTTGTCTGATAATTTCATCAATATGTGTTTATTAAAATAGCTATGGAATCGTTGAAATAAGACCAATGAACACCGTCAACTAAAACCAAGCTTAATGAAGAAACGGTGGACACGACTAAAATGCGTTATTGTATTCTTTAAATAATAATCTGAAATAAAAGATTTTAATGTTAATTTCAATTAATTATGCATTTTAATCCTCGTACATGGAGCATTATAGTTATATTCAGACTCATATTCGTTTTGATTTATTTAAAATTCAAAAAGATTAAACAATTTTCGATTACAAATTGAAATAAAAAATGCATGACTGTTAGACAGCACTATTATTTTTCTCAACTAAATAAGGGTTATTCATCAAGTATCCGAACCGCCAGATATTAGCTTTGCATATCATCTATGAGCGGAAATACAATACTTTTCGATAAAAATTAAAAACTTATAATTGTACCTAGATGCCTTTATAATCCCTAATAAAAATATAGAAGAAAATCAAGTAGATGTGTTCACTTATCCATCTAACTGAGTGTATCGCCATAAGTATTTGTCAAATGAGTTATTTGTAAAACGACGTGTAAATCATACATTTCATGATTTGAATATTGAGAAGACAGGTCTGATCAAATAAAACATTGTGTGATGTTCTAGCTTGGGATGATAAAATATTGGACGCCGATTGGTTAATTAAACGTTTATTGATTGAGTAAATTTGGATTTGTGTTAATCAAAGGTCACTTATTTATTTCTAATTAAAATAGCGCACATGAATATTAATTTGTACAAATATTATGTATGACCTTTGTTCTCAATCAATTAAATTGGAGTAATTAAAATGGATATGTTTATTTAATTTGATGTATTAATATTTTCATCCTCTTCTCTTCCTAGAGGGAAAATATAGCACCTTAAATGATTTAAAAAATAATAAATTGTATAAAATATTTTGTACGAAGAAATGAGATTTGGTCGAAATAATTATAAGAAATATTGGTTACACTCTGAGTTCTTTTTAAAAATGCAGCAGCGTGTCTCTGTTAAAATTATTATTTTTCTTCAACTCTCCAAATTATTATTTTTTTTTTAATGTTTCTGCACCTCAGCAATATGTATCATTGAGTTTCATACAAATGTAACCATGGCATTTCTGTGAAGGACTTATAAGGTAAGACTCAGGAACTGTTAAATATTAAATTACGGGCCATCCATAGCTCAGATAGTTAGGCCTAGGTCTATCTTTCTGAGATCTGCGGGCGGCGCCGGTTCGAACCCGGCCTGGGAGATAGAATGATTCATTAAGTGGCGGTTACATAAAATAAAAAACATCACCTCCTACCATCGTTAGAATAGGTTGGTCACCTGTAAATAACTAGGCAAACTTCACCTTTGCTATGGATCGCCTTAAAAAAAACATTAAATTAAAATCTGTACTGCTGCTTACCCAAGTAATGCTAAGGGTTCATTACTTTGTAAGGAAGTGCTGTTACTAGACCAACAGTTGTGTAAGGAGGTGTTTTAGTCAGAATCACGCTCGACCGCCACATTTTTACCCAATCAAGGGTACCCAATTTATGAGGCTGTGTGGACCCCAGGAGGGCTCCAACTCACAGGCTTGACTCACGGCTACAGTATAACAGAAAAAAATTGTCTGCACAGCCGGATTCGAACACAGGTCCTTGGAGTTAGTAGCATGGTGCCCTGTTAAACATTAGTATAATATGCTACTTTTTTTTTTCTCATCATCACACGGAGGCCCCTCACCTCCAAATACTTACTCGTATCCAAAAGTAGTTCTCACAGAATAGACCCATCAAAACCTTAGATAGATGTTTCACTGTATACTTCAAGTACCAATGGTACAAAAAGGTCGTATTTAATTTTATTTATGCCACACTCACGTAATGCAATTTATTTATTCTTGTTTTATTTTCTGTTTTAGAGGGATCAAGAAAAAATGTTTTTTTTTTCACATTTTCATACATTTTTTTTATACGCCACAGGAAGTGGACTATTACGTAATTTTCCCACCCACAGTCGAATACAATTTTGCTCTTCCTCTTAGTTGGCCCGCATCCTGCTGAATATCTTCTAGACCAACACGCGTTAAAAGATGGTCTTTATCCATGTCTCCCATGTTGCATAGAGGGCATTTCGGTAAATCTACGATGCCAATTCGATAGAGGTTTTTTTTGGAACAGATCGTGTCCTGTGACTAGGCGAAACAAGCCACTCCCTCAGCTCTGCTAAGATTACCGGGGATTCGCTTATCCTTATACAGTAGGTTCCCCTAATCCTTTCCTTCCGCTTGAACTTTGTGTCTAGCGCTTGTCCTATCCTTACAATAAGAAATTATCATTGATTTTACTGTTCTGTAGGAAAGAGGTTGAACAGGCTGGTTCTCTGCACAACGGAGCTTAGCCATCTTGTCAGCTTATTCATTACCATCTATACCAACAAGTCATGGTATCCACTGTCGAGCTATAACTCTTCTTCTTTTCTTCATGATAGCAACCATTTTTTTGCACTTTTCTTCGGTGGGTGACCCTGCGGCACCTGGTGTTGTTAATTTTTGTATTACGGCTTGGGATTACAATGTTGTCATCGCATTCCATAGTCGCTTCCATCGCGAAGCAAATAGCCTGCTCCAACGGGAAATGACAGTTGAAAGTTGATTGAGTATACTCCTGCCTTAGTTGTTAATACCGGACGCAGAACCATCTGTATAAATGTGTAGCCATTGATTACTCTATAGGGTACAGTTCATAAATTGTTTTTAGTGTAGCAGCTCTATGCTCGGGTTCAGGGCAATTTTTCTTGATCCGACCACATGCCAGTTTGAGTCGCCCGTAGACTTCAGCGGAATTGTGTTTTGGCATGTAGGAGATGCTTATATTCTGCCTTTCCTCAGTAAGTAGGTCTATCTGGTGAAGCATTTCCTCAGCTTTTGAAAGAAAAGTTCGATGGTACCTCAGTCGTTCCGATCCAACCAGTGATACTATCGTCGAATAAGCTTTTCATAGAGACACAGAGCAGATTTCTCCCTCCTATCCTGTAGTGGTTCGAGACCTGCTTGGAGCTCCATAGCTGTGATAGGAGTCGATTTCACCCCGCCAGTGATTATGTGTAAGGCTTGATTTTGAACTTTGTCTAACTTTCCTAAGGCTGCTTTGGAGGAGGTTATTAAAAGTTCAGCCCCATACTCCAGATTAGGCCATACGTAGGATTTGTAGGCTGTACTAAGTAAGCCCTGGGACGCTCCCCATTTAGTACTAGTAATTACTAAATTTAC